>NC_045543.1:148169877-148338224 GCF_009769535.1 Thamnophis elegans | reverse complement strand
AACAGAACAGAATAGAAGAGAATATATGGAATGGAATAGAATAGAATAGAGTAGAAGAGTTGGAAGGGACCTTGGAGGTCTTCTAGTCCAACCCCCTGCCTTGGCAGGAAACCCTATACTGTTTCAGAAAAGTGGTTGTCCAACATCTTCTTAAAGACTTCCAGTGTTGGGGCATTCACAACTTCTGGAGGCAATTTCTGTTCCACTGATTACTGTATATACTCGAGTATAAGCCTAGTTTTTCAGCCCACTTTTTGGGCTGAAAAAAGCCGCCTCGGCTTATACTCGAGTCAGTGAAAAATTTGCCCGAAATGGAGGAGAAAAAGGGGCGGGGCCATGCCGCTGGGTGACACTCGTGAATGGCCCAGTGCCCCTGTGAGTTTCCCCTCCCTCTGTGTCAGTTTGCCGCGCAGCGCGCACCGCACCATCCCCCCTCCTCACGTTCTAATGTAATGCAGGGCTGTCTTACGATTCCCCTTCCTCCCCCTCCTGCCGCTCTGCAACGATGTCCCACCTCCTCCTTGTTATGGCAAGCAGCCACATAGCGATGTCCCACCTCCTCTGGTACAGTGATCCAATGATAGGAATCACTGTGCCGTGTGTCATAGGAGGCGGGACATTGCTCCCGCGGCTGCACGGGGCATCATCATCACAGCGGGACATCAGCATCATGAGGTGAGTGAAGTATTTCATTGAATACACCGCTAGTTTACTGTTTTTCTTTGAAATAAATATTCAAAAACATTATTGGTATCTATTTTTATTTTTGAAATTTACCGGTAGCTGCTGCATTTCCCACCCTAGGCTTATACTCGAGTCAATAACTTTTCCAGTTTTTTGTGGTAAAATTAGGTTCCTCGGCTTATATTCGGGTCGGCCTATACTCGAGTATATACGGTAATTGCTCTAACTGTCAGGAAATTTCTCTTTGTTTCTAGGTTGCTTCTCTCCTTGATTAGTTTCCACCCATTGCTTCTCGTTCTACCCTCAGGAGCTTTGGAGAATTTGGGGAGTTCTAGTTCAGCCTTAGGCAAGAACGCTGGCTGTGAGTTTGGGCCAGTCCTTAGGAGATGATCATAAGTCAAAGACTACCTTTATTGGAAAGCATTTATGACCTGAAGCTGGACAGCAGAAATATCTTGAGATCATCAATTTCCTTTCTAGCTTCATTATGGAGAAACATCTCCCAGAGGATCCCCCTTGGGATCTTATTCTAGAGATGATGTCAAAGGCAATAACGAAGCTGTGAATAAGCAAGGAAGCGGGAGAAGATAAGAAGGATTCAAGATAAGCTCTCTCAGGACCTTCAAGTTTTGTTTTATTTTGGTTGAAAGTCAGAATTGGGAAATCTGAAACTCAAAAGCTTCTGGTCTTGGGAAGTGACTTCCTTCCTCCACTACCTGGACCGTGATTGCAGCGTGACACCTTAAGGAGAGATCTTAATCTTCTCGGCTATCGGTATAACTCACCTTCTGAAGGTTTTCCAGAAAGTGAGGCTTTCAGGAGGAGATCCGGGAAGGAAGGACAATCAACAAGACACCAAAAATTCCAGCGGAATCCCATTTCCCCCCCTTATTGGATCACATGACAGAATCGGAACACAGCTGGAAGGGAACTTGGAGGTCTTCTGGTCCAGGCCCCTGGTCAAGTCAGGAGACCCTATACCATTCCAGACAAGTGGCTGTCCAATTTCTTTTTTAAAGGCTGCACTGATGGAACACCCACAATTTCTGGAGGCAACTTCTGTTCCTCTGGTTAATATCCAGCATGACAGAATTGGAAGCGGACCTTGGAGGTCCATCCCCGTGCTGAAGCAGGAGATCCTATACTACTCTGGACAAATGGCTGTCCAGTCTCTTCTTAAAAGACTTCCAGTGATGGAGCACCCACAACTTCTGGAGGCAACTTCTGTTCCACTGGTTAATTGTTCTCACTGTTAGGAAGTTTCTACTTAATTCTAGGTTGATTCTCTCCTGGATTAGTTTCCATCCATTGCTTCTTATTCTGTCCTCAGGTGCTTTGGAAAATAGGTTGACCCCCCCCCTCTGTTCTCTGGGGCAAATACCCCTCAAATACTGGAATTCTGCTATCATGTCTCCCCTAGTCCTTCTTTTCATGAAGCTAGACATACCCAGTTCCTGCAGCTGTTCTTCATATGTTTTAGCCTCCAGTCCCCTAATCCTCTTTGTTGCTCTTCTCTGCACTCTTTGCCCTCAAGTGCTTTGAAAATAATTTGCCCCCCTCCTCTTTCTGGCTGCCCCTTAATTACTGGAATCCTGCTATCCTGTCACTCACAGTCCTTCTTCTCTCTAGAATAGCCAGACCCAAATCCTGCAACTGTTCTTCATATGCTTTAATCTCCAGGCCTTTAATCATCTTAGCTGCTCTTCTCTGAACTTTTTCCAAAGTCCCAACATCCTTTTTGTAGCATGGTGACCTTTATAAAGCCATACTAAGAGCCGAGGTGGCGCAGTGGTTAGGGTGCAGCACTGCAGGCCACTTCAGCTGACTGCTATCTTCAGTTCAGCGGTTCAAATCTCACCGGCTCAAGGTTGACTCAGCCTTCCATCCTTCCGAGGTGGGTGAAATGAGGAGCCAGACTGTGGGGGCGATATGCTGACTCTGTAAACCGCTTAGAGAGGGCTGAAAGACCCATGAAGCGGTATATAAGTCTAACTGCTATTGCTATTGCTATACTAATACTTCACGGATCCAGCAATTCTATTGAATCTGGAATGATTCTACAATGCATAGAAGGCTTCCTTGGCTTACGACCATGAGGGAGCCCATTGCTACGTGAGACGTTAAGTGATTCCCCACCTCCCCATTTTAAGACCTTTCTTGACACAGTTATTAATTGAATCACTGCAGTTGCTAAATTAGTCACATAGTTCTTAAGTAAATCTGGCTCCCCTGTCGACTTTGCTCATCGGAAGATTGCGAAAACAGACACTGAGGCCGTCATAAGTACAGGAGGGAGGGAAGGAAGGGGAGTAGGAGAGAAGAAACGAGGGAAGGAAAGAGGGAGGGAGGGAAGAAGAAGTAGGACCGTTGTAAGATAAGATGGATCTATGGGATGGTAAGAAAGCAATCTTCAAGTATATTGTCAACAGTAGGGAAAAATTGTTATAAATACATATTATTAATAACAGTTATGAGATCATATAATTGTGAAAGTATGTATGAAATTGATAAAATAAAATAAAAAACAAAAAACAAAACCATTTGCCAATCAACTGATTTTGACCACGGGACCCTGCAATAGTCGTAAGTGTGAAAACAGGTCGTAAGTCACTTTTTTCACGGTCATTGTAACTTTGAACGGTCCCTAAATGAATAGCTGTAAGCTGGAGTTGTGATGGAGTTGTAGTTCTCGGCCTAAATCATTTTTTTATTTCCTTATTTCAGGACTGGACTTAATTCCCCGAATTTACCAGCCAGCTGTGAGGTTCACACATCTCCAAGTTGTAAAGAACCGTCATAGGTACATGCCAGTTGCCAAGCATCTGAATTTTGATCACATGACCAGGGAGAGGTGGCAACTGTCATATATGTGAAAGATGTCACCAGTCACTTTTCAACTTCAAACGGCCACTAAATGGATGGTTATAAGCCAAGGACCAATAGTTCCTTGCCTTAATCATAAGTAACAGCCTAGTTCCATTCAGGTTAGAGTCTAACTTGCTAGAAATTCAAGAGAGACATATTCCCCTTTGTTGTAATTTCTTCACTATCATCTAGCAAAAATGTACCTCAACTATTGAAATATTTTGGAAAATATGATACAGCAACATATTGAATTGAAACATGAAATATTCCTGTTGGGGGTCTTACCAGAAACTTATAGCGAAGAAACTGTATATTTGATTATTATTCGTGTAATAGCCACAGCTAGAATTGCATTTGCACAAAACTGGAAAAGTGAAGAGATTCCTACAGAGGAGAATATGATAAGGAAAATATTAGAATGTGCAGAAATGAATAGATCAACACTGGCAATTAAGGAGAAAGAACTAACTGGTTATTATGCAATATGGGAAACATTTTATCGATGGTTAGAGAATAAATATAAAAATTAGATATAAAAGTGTTCTGACCCCCCCTTCTTCGCTCGTTAACAGACGACAGTCAGACAGACTTAAAAGGAAATAACTTTATCAGTCCTGGCTTTCGCTGGCTGAGAGCCCAAAATAAACATAAATAAAGTCTCTGGCAAGAAGATAACAGAATACAAAAACAAAGATCTCTTACGGCCAAACCAGCTGTACAGAAAGAAAGCAAATCACTTCTCCAAGTGTCTCTTTGAATCAGGTTTACAGAAAGCAAATCACTTATCCAAGTGACTCTCACAAACAAACCACGACCGATGAACGACGAACGTTGACTTCTGCAACCAGGGCGTGGCACCATCCGTCCTTTTATCTCCAGAAGGCCACACTAACGAGCCCCAGCTGCATTGTTATTCCTGCATCCCGACTCAACTCACAGCAAACTTCTGCTGAGTCACAACATAAAAGTAGATGAGTAAAATGTAGAAAATAATTAATAGAGTTAAGCGAACTAAGAAGAGGATGCAGAGTATCAGATATTTAATGCGTTGGTATTAAGATAAGAATAGATTAAATAATTAATGTGATTGTAAATTTTAATTGTCGTCGCACAAATATTTGTACCCAGACGATAACACCGTTTAATAGAAGATGGATTATTTGTACTAAAATAAAATTTAAAAAAATGAGAAAAAAAAGAAATATTTTCTGTAGCAGATGACAGGATAGCTGTCAAAAAAAAGTTCAGGGTGTGTTGATTGTGATTGTCACAGCCACTACCTGGAATTTTATGGATAGGTTATACTAAGGAATCCTTTTTTTTTAAGGCGTAATGTGGAATAACCAGAACATGAAAGAAAATTGCTTTCTCTTGAGCAAATGGTTGTTATCAACCACAAATTGCGGAGCAGATAAGAAAAACATCTTTTGCTGAGAAACAATTTTCAATTTCTGGGAAGTGTTGTCTTGCTAATTTGCTGGAGTTATTTAAAAGCATCCAGAAATCTATCCTCAGAGATAAGTTTCCAGTAGAAGATCTTTAATTTCTAAAAGCTTTTGACTACACCTCTCAGCAAAGTTCTTGGAAACATTTTTACAGTTTTGGAAGAAATGAAAAATTCTAGCTTGGATGAATGGGCCCCAAATATGCTTTAAAAAACCCACAATGATAGTGTTAAGATCACTTTCTTAAAACTGGAGTTCACTTAAGGCTTAGGGAGACGTGTGAACCCAGGGACTGTGTCTTCTTCAACCAAGTTTGGTTTAACTTTAAAAGGTTTAGAATTTTAAGATTCTGCAGCCGCTGTTCGGTCAGTAGGAAAGAGGCAAATTGACTTTCCCTCGGAGTTGCTTTCAAATAAATCGCTTTGGAATGGCCGTTTCTGCTTCATCCCTTCTGGCCAGGGTTGAGATCACCCCAATCCCTTCCAACCGGCACTAGCCGGTTCCTTTGATCAGGATGTCTTGCATTTTGCAGATCTGACGGTACGGAGGCAACTATAGGAGCAGCCCCCATGAGTCACGCACGGACGATAGAAGCTCAGCAAAACTTGCACAACTCCACAACTTCAGGGCCCTTGAGCCGGTGACTCACGATGTGGTGGTTTTCCTGCACAACACCTTGTGTTGTGTCACACTCTAATTTGAGCTAGAGTTGAATGGGTCTAGGCCCACGGATGTTCAGCTGGGGTTGAGTCAGACCTAAATGGAAGGGTTCCTTCAAGACCGCCTCCTAAAAACGCTGATGCAACATGTAGTTCCCCCCCCCCCCCCCGTCTTTGATTCATGGGTGAAGTTTTTACTTCCACTCTCAAATGATGCCGGTCCGTGTCTTAGCCAATGAGTAATTTGGTAGGAAATTTGCGATGTCCACAGGGGAGGTCAAGATGTCGGCTGCGGCCAGGCAGTCCAAATGTGCTTCCTTTTTAATGTGCATCGTGAAATCTGGTGGAAACCGGTTGCCGTATTGACTTCTGTGATGTCTACCAATGCTCCCCAAATTATGTCCTCCAAAAGATACAATTGATTTACAGTAGGAGTGTCCAACCTTGGTCACTTTAGACCCGTGGACTTCAACTCCCAGAATTCCCCAGTCAGCAAGAGAATAGATGGATGGATGGATAGATAGATAGATAGATAGATAGATAGATAGATAGATAGATAGATAGATAGATAGATAGGAGAATTCTGCGAGCTGAAGTCCACAAGTCTTAAAGTGGCCAAGATTGGACACCCTTGGTTTACAGAATTAACAGAGCTGGAAGGAACTTTGTAGGTCATCTAGTCCAACCCCCCGCCGCGCAGCAGGACACCCTACACCATTTCTGACAGATGGCAGTCAAGCTTCTTCTTGAAAGCCTCCAGTGATGAAGCTCCCACAACTTCTGAAGGCAACTTCTGTTCCCTGGGTTGATTGTTCTCACTGTTGAAAAATTTCTCCTTATTTCTACGTTGAATCTCTCCTTGATCAGTTTTCATCCATTATTCCTTGTCTGACCTCCGGGTGCTTTGGAGAATAGCTTGACCCCCTCTCCTCCCTGTGGCAGCCCCTGAGAGATCGGAAGACTGCTATCACATCTCCCTTAGTCCTTCTTTTCATTAAACTAGACCTACCCAGTTCCTGCAACCGTTCTTCGTATGTTTTAGCTTCCAGTCCCCTAATCATTTTTGTTGCTCTTCCCTGTGCTCTTTCTAGAGTCTCCACATCTTTTTAATAGTATGGTGACCAAAACTGGACGCATTACTCTAGGTGTGGCCTTACTAAGGCTTTATAGAGTGGCATTGGTACCTCCCTTGATCTTGATTGTATCCCTCTGTTAACGCAATTTAGGATAGCGTTGCCTTTTTTGGCTGCCGCCGCACACGGTTGCCTCCTATTTAACTGGAAGCAGTGGAGGTGTGTCAAGTGCTGGAAGGCCCTCACGGTACATGCAGCGTGACACGAGACACCTAAGGCCCGAAATAAGTTACATCCAGCCCCACGGAAATTGTGAATGTTGCCATTTTTGTTTTTAAAGTGTTGTCTTTGTCCAGTTTTCCCCCTTCCCTTGTCTATTGTGAGCCGCCCAGAGTCCTTCGGGAGTGGGCGGCATACAAGACAAATAAATACAAATACAAATAATAGGATGATAGCCACCAGATTGGAAGTTCTTCTCCACATAAGGACCTACTTCAACTGCAGGTCTAATACTTCCGTGTTTCGGTGTAAGATATGTCGCACATGGGATATCTCAGCACTGCAGCCAAACCACACCACAAGGCTGCCCTGATTTTGCACAGAATGGTGTGTGCTGGATGTTTGAGAGAATTGGGGCTGGAGATATTAATAACCTCCAGATATTAAGGGGGACTTCCCGCGCACAACAGAGGCCAGCGTGGTGCACATCTTGACATGTTCAACACTAGGATGGTCGTTCATCCCAATTCGCTTCTCTTTGGGGTTTTGATTCAGATTTGCATCGTCTGGATTTGGCATAAGAGGTCATCTTTGATGTATGACCACAATTGACCCCAACATCTGCATTGTTGAGTAAGTATGAACCCACAATGCAGTGAATCGGCTTAAAACGCACAATAAAATGCACAATGCAACACACAATAAAAATGATGAATAAAATTCGATTACATGCGGGCAGTTATTATCATGGCTAAAGTTATGGGTGTTTTTCTATGAATTTGACCCACAAATGCTGCCTTCTTTTTTTACTCCGTGAGAAATAGTAAAATAAACTGCCAAGCGAGGCTGCTGTTGAGTGAGTTTTGCCTCAGTTAATGACTTTTCTTGCCACCGTTGTTAAGTGAATCATCGCCGTTAGTAACCTGGTTATTAAGTGAATCGGCTTCCCCTTCATCAGAAGGCCGCAAAAGGGAATCACGTGACCCTGGGGACACTGCGGCCATCATAAGTGTGAAACCATTAGCCAATTGCCTGAATTTTGACCACGGGACCATGGGGATGGTGCGACGGTCGTAAGCGTGAAAAGAGGTCGTAAGTCACTTTTTCCAGGGCCGTTGTAACTTTGAACGGTCATTAAACGAATAGTTGTAAGCTGGAGTTGTGACGGTCTTGGGCTAAATCATTTTTTATCTCCTTTTTTCAGGACTGGAATTAACTCCCCGAATTTACCAGCCAGCTGTGAGGTTCATACATCTCCAAGTTGCAAAGATTGAGAAGGTGAAGGTGAAGATTCCCCATACACACCTGTGCTAGTCGTCCCCGACTCTAGTGGGCGCTGCTCATCTCCCTTTCAAAGCCTAAGACGCCTCCTTGGTCCTGTGGCCGGCATGACTCAAAGCCGAAGCCGCATGGGACGCTGTTCCCTTCCTATCAAAGGTGGTCCCTGTTTTTCTACTTGCATTTTTTACCTGCTTTTGAACTGCTAGGTTGGCAGAAGCTGGGACAAATCATGGGAGCTCACTCCGTTACGCGGCGCTAGGGATTCGAACTGCCTCACTGCTGACCTTTCTGATCGACAAGCCCAGTGTCTTAGCCACTGAGCCACCATGTCCCTTTTCATTAAACTAGAAATTAAATTCCAGCAACTGTTAAATTAAATTCCAGCAACGGTTCCTCATATGTTTTGGTCTCCAGTCTCCTAATCCTCCTTGTTGCTCTTCTCTGCATTCTTTCTGGAGTCTCCACACCTTTTCTACATCGTGGCGACCAAAACTGGATGCAAATATTCCAAGTGTGGCCTCACCAAGGCCTTATAAAGTTGTATCAACACTTCATGTGATCTTGATTCTCTCCCTCTGTTGATGCAGCCTAAGATTGCCTTGCCAACCTCCAGCGAGAATGAATACCACGCCTGAACTCTGAGCTGTCTCCCAAAATATTTCTTGTTCCGGTGCTGAGGAATTGCCTGGGAAAAGCTTCACCGAAGCTTCACATCTGCCTGGCCTGGTGGTTCAGTCAGACACTGAGCTTGTCAATCGGAAAGGTCGGCAGTTTGGCGGTTCGAATCCCTAGTGCAGGTCTCCTGCGTGGGGCAGGGAGTTGGACCAGATGACCTCCAAGGTCCCTTCCACCTCTCCTACTGTTTAACATCTCTCCAAAGTCGGAGCCAGAGTGGTATTATTAAAAAAACATACCACTCATTAATACCAATATTAAAAAATAAAGTTTTATTATTCTTATACATATTGTGTGAATGGTTTGATTCCTGGGTGTCATGCACTTCAATACAAACAAATGTAATAGTATTATTCCTAATAATTACGTTTCATTTTTAGTTTTACTAACACATATCTTCTACTTTCATCCTTCAATTCTAAACCTTCTCATAGTTCTCCCATATGTTTTTACTGTTTTCCACCTCTTATTTCTACCTTTATTTTAGTCCTTTTTTTCCTCCTTCCCCTATCATTCTTCCTTTTTTCATTATTCACTATTTCAACATACACTTCTAACATCAATCATGGCCTTTCAGGCATTTAATGTATATTCCTTGTTAGTCATATATTTTACATACTTAATATTTTCCCAACCCTTCAATCCTTATGATTCTGCTCTTAATACTCTTGTTTCCACTGAAATATGTTCCTTCCTTGCCTAATCTCAAATTACTTAATCCAGCTTTTCACTGTTAACCACATCTTTATACATATTTAATAATGCCCTTATTCAAATTCCATTTATCTAACTTACAAACTATGTTTCAACCTATATAATTCTAATAATAATAACATACATTACACTGCTACCTTAATATATATTCAAACCTGATTCCCCCGCCCGCACTTGACGTGATCCTGATTCCTGTTAAGGAAGGTTGGGTTTATCCCTAGACGATCCTGGTTTTATCCTGGGTTTGAAATCCTCAACCACCCTGGGAAGTTTGGGGATTAAATTTGGCAAAAGGCCAAACACCCTGCTTGAACCAGTGTGACTTCAGTCTGTGTGTGCGTGTTTGTGTGTATGACGTTGCTGACAAGAAGGGGAGAAAAGGAAGGGAGAAAACCACACACTCTGTGCAAGGCTGTGCAGTGGGTGTGCCAGGGCATGGGTGTGCACTAGAGGCAGCCACAGGGCAGAGGAGGAAATGGGGCGGATCCAGGTTCTCTCCACCTGCTTATAAGCTGTGGAAGGTTTGGATTCTGAGCATCAGCCCTCCGAGAGAGCTTTGGCTAGCAAGTTCAGAGCCAGGCATCTTCCAGGCTTCTTCCACACCTGTATCGTGAGCTCCAGGCGCCATGGGGAGGCAGAAGGAAATGCTGACGGCCCTTGGACGGAGGCTGCAGATCAGGAATAAGTTGGTCCGGCAGGCTCTGGCAGAATGCCTGGGCACCCTCATCTTGGTGGTACGTAAATGGACGGGGACTGGGATGGGGAAGGAGGGAGGAGGAGGAGGAAGGGAAGCGAGAAGGAGAAAAAGGAGAGAGAAGGAGGAGAAGGAAGAAGGGAAGCGAGAAGGAGAAAAAGGAGAGAGAAGGAGGAGAAGGAAGAAGAGAAGCGAGAAGGAGAAAAAAGAGAGAGAAGGAGGAGGAAGAGAACAAGAAGGAGAAAAGGAGAGAAAAGGGGGAGGAGAAGGAGGAGAAAAAGGAGAAAAGGAGGAGGAGGAGAAAAAGAAGAGAAAAGGAGGAAGGGGAAAAGGAGGGGAAAAGGAGAAAAGGAGGAGAAGGAAGAGAAGAAAAAGAAGAGAAAAGGAGGAGAAAAGGAGAGAAAAGGGGAAGGAGGAGGAGGAGAAAAAGGAGAAAAGGAGGAACAGAAGAAAAAGAAGAGAAAAGGAGGAGAAGAAAAGGAGGGAAAAGGAGGAGGAGAAGGAGGAGAAATGATGGTAGTAGTGGAGAATGAGGAGGAGGAGAAGAATGAAGAGGAGAGGGGGAGAAAGAGAAGAAAAAGGGAAAGAAAGAAAAACAAGAAGGCGAGGAAGAAAAGGAGAAATGAGGATTTGTAGCGGAGGACGAAGAGGAGAAGGAGGAAGAGAGGAGGAAAAAGAAGAGAAGAATGGGAGGGAAAGGAGAAGGAGAAGGAGAAGGAGAGGGAGAAGAAGAAATGAGGGTGGTGGTGATGGAGGAGGAGGAGAATAAGGAGAAGAGAAAGAGAAAAATGAGAGAGAAAGGAGGAGGAGAAGGAGAAGGAAGGGAGAAAGAGAAGGGGAGAAAGGAGGGTGATATTGGAGGAGGAGAAGAAAAAGAGAAGAGAAAGAGGAGAAGAATGGGAGGGGAAAGAGAAGGAAGAAGGAGAAAGGCATAGAAGAAGGAGAAGGAGGAGAAAGAGGGGAATGGGAAAGAGAGGAGGAAGAGGAAGCTTTACCCTCTTTAGCACAATGAAATGCCCTGATGGCGTATAGTACAAGTACCCTGGAATAATTCACCAAAGATCTACTTGCTCTGTTCACACGAGGCAAGAATCTTGGTTAATGTTAATCTTGGTTTGTTTTTACTCTGGCTGAATATCTATCCTAGTGACGTCCAACCTCTTTGGTTAACTTTGGGTGGAAATACTGTTCTAACCTAGGAAACTGGCTTGCTTAAGGACGAATGTCAAGACTGTTGTGTGAATGGTTTTCTCAGTAGTTGTGCCCAGTACGGATTGGCTTCCAAGAAGAGAGGAAGAATAGAAAATCATTTCTAAAACTGAGTATTTTGGGGTTTCACAGAGCTCAGCTAAACCACGGTTGAAGAGTTCTGTCTAATTGGAAAGTTTGCACATGGGGTGTCAAAATCAAAAAGTGGCCAAAGTTGAATTTCTGGAAAGAGTCTTTCCAGCTTCTTCGAGAATTGCTTCGGGGTTTGCTCCGCATTAGCTAATATTTAGGCAAGGGGAATCTAACCTTGCCAACTTTAAGACAATTGGACTTCAGTTCTCAGAATTCCCCAGCCAGCTATCCTGTGGGGCTGAAGTCCACAGGTTTTGTGAGTTCAAGACCCGTCTTAGCCATGATTTTTGCCATGTTGGGTGGGTGACTTTGGCCCAGACACACACACACACACACACACACACACACACACACACACACAACCCAACCTACCTCACAGGGTTGTTGGTGCTGACAATGCTCTTCGCAACTCAATGGTTCTCAACCTTGGCCACTTAAGATGTGTGGATTTGGGAATCAAGTTGAAGTTCCCTTTGGACGTCTGGGTGTTGAAGTCCACACATATTATAGTTGCAAAGCTTGAGAAAGGAGGGGAGGGAGGAAAGGGTGGAGAGACGGGAAGGAAAGAGAGAGAGAGAAAGGGAAGGGAGGGAGAGAGAAGAAGGGAAGGAAGAAGAAAGAGAGAGAAGGAAGGAAATGAATGGAAGGAAGGGGGGAGAGAGCAAGGGAAAGGAGGAGAGAGAGAGTGGAAGGGAAGGAAGAAGAGAGAGACAAAGGAAAGGGAAAGGAGAGGAAAGAGAGGAAGAAAGGAGAGAAAGAGAAGAAGGGAAATGAAGGGAAGGAAGGGGAGAGAGAACAAGGGGAGGCAGGAGAGCAAGGGAAGGGAGGAGAGAGAGTGAAAGGGAAGAGAAGAAGAAGAGAGAGAGAAAGGAAAGGGAAAGGAGAGGAAAGAAAGAGAGGAAGGGAAGGAGAGAAAGAGAAGATGGGAAATGAAGGGAAGGAATAAGAGAAGGTTTGGAAGGGAGGAGAGAAAGCGAAAGGGAAGGAAGAAGAGAGAGAAAGGAAAGAGAAAGGAGAAGAAAGAGAGAGGAAGGGAAGGAAGGAGAAAGAGAGAGAGAAGAAGGGAAATGAAGGAAGAAGAGAGCAAGGGAAGGAAGGGAAGAGAGGGAGCAAAAGGGAAGGGACAGGAAAGAGAGAGGGGGGGGAAGGAAGGAAAGAAAGAAAGAGGAAGGAAGAGAGAGGAAGAGAAGAAAGGAGAGAGAGGAATCCGGCTAACTTCGCAAGCTAATTCCCATGAATAAACCGGGGCTCCTTCGGTTGAAGTTTTGGTTGAGAGCAATCACCTTGGTGCCACCATGCCATGCGTTCCCCAAACATCCCGTTTGTCATCGGTTGGCAAACCCGTGCCACGTATTTCACCACCTCAGCCCTATTTCTCTTACTCTGGATTGTAACTGAACCGTTGCTTACGGACAATTAGGGCGAGCCTCCCGATCGGGACGCAGATTGGCTCACTTTGGATGCGGTGGCCCAGTGGCTAAAAGGCTGAGCTTCGTCGATCAGAAAGGTCGGCAGTTCGGCGGTTCGAATCCCTAGCACCCGCGTAACGGAGGGAGCTCCCGTGACTTGTCCCAGTTTCTGCCAACCGAGCAGTTCGAAAGCAAGTAAAAAAAAATGCAAGTAGTAGAAAAACAGGAGAACCACCTTTGGTGGGAAGGGAGCAGCGTTCCCTGGGATCTGGGAACCTCTGAGTATTTTTAATCCCTCCCTGGGCCGTGAGTAGGGTGACGAAGGAAGGCTGAGTCTTCGTTTTCCTACTTTAAGAAAACTTTCCTAAGAACCTCGGAGGGAGGCGCAGCAATATTTACACACCCACAACAATCGGAGTGGCTTTCCCCAGGGTTTGGGATCCCAGCTCCCTAACTCCATTGGGAGAAGGAGGTGGGGAGCGGGGGGGGGGAGGTCTCCCCCCTCCTCAATTCAAGGCACTGCAAAAATGTTTGCAAAAAAAGCTGAAAACAGCTGCAGCAAGGAAATAGCAGGGCGTTGTTGCGATCGGGGCAAACCATGCCCGTTTGCACCGATATACCCACGCCGTTCATGCGTTGCTTCTTTCATCTACCCACTAGTCCCTTGCGCAGAGCCATTCCTGCAAATTAATGGAGCTGAAGCCCGTTATCATTCTCGATTCTATTGGGAGCCGCCCAGAGTCTGCTATAAGATGGGCGGCTGTGTAAATCTTGTAAATAAATCTACGGGAAGATTTGTAGGTGTGGGACCCTTGGTTCTCTCTCTCTCTCTCTCTCTCTCTCTTTCTCTCTTTCTCAGCTGGGGGGTTGGCTTGCAGATGTTTCGTGACCCAACAGGGGGACATCATCAGGGCTAGAAAGGAGTGGGATTTGCGGAGAAGGGGAGGAGGAGGAAGAGGAGGAGGAGGAGGAAAACTGTGGGGTCCTTGGAGCTTTCCAAGTTGGTTTTCTTGCAGATATTTCATAACCCAAGTTGGTAACATCATCAATGCTAGAAGGGAGTGGGGTTTGCAGAGAAGGGGAGGATGAGGATGATGAGGAGCAGGAGGAGGAGTGGTGGTGGAGGAGGAGGAAGAGGAGAACTGTGGGGTCCTTGGTGCTCTCTGAGCTTGGTGGTTTTCTCACCAATATTTCATGACCCAACTAGGTAACATCATCAGTGCTAGAAGGGAGTGGGGTTTGCAGAGAAGGGGAGGATGAGGATGATGAGGAGCAGGAGGAGGAGTGGTGGTGGTGGAGGAGGAAGAGGAGAACTGTGGGGTCCTTGGTGCTCTCTGAGCTTGGTGGTTTTCTCACCAATGTTTCATGACCCAACTAGGTAACATCATCAATGCTAGAAGGGAGTGGGGTTTGCAGAGAAGGGGAGGATGAGGATGAGGAGGAGCAGGAGGAGGAGTGGTGGTGGTGAAGGAGGAAGAGGAGAACTGTGGGGTCCTTGGTGCTCTCTGAGCTTGGTGGTTTTCTCACCAATGTTTCATGACCCAACTAGGTAACATCATCAGTGCTAGAAGGGAGTGGGGTTTGCAGAGAAGGGGAGGATGAGGATGATGAGGAGCAGGAGGAGGAGTGGTGGTGGTGAAGGAGGAAGAGGAGAACTGTGGGGTCCTTGGTGCTCTCTGAGCTTGGTGGTTTTCTCACCAATGTTTCATGACCCAACTAGGTAACATCATCAGTGCTAGAAGGGAGTGGGGTTTGCAGAGAAGGGGAGGATGAGGATGATGAGGAGCAGGAGGAGGAGTGGTGGTGGTGAAGGAGGAAGAGGAGAACTGTGGGGTCCTTGGTGCTCTCTGAGCTTGGTGGTTTTCTCACCAATGTTTCATGACCCAACTAGGTAACATCATCAATGCTAGAAGGGAGTGGGGTTTGCAGAGAAGGGGAGGATGAGGATGAGGAGGAGCAGGAGGAGGAGTGGTGGTGGAGGAGGAGGAAGAGGAGAACTGTGGGGTCCTTGGTGTTCTCTGAGCTTGGTGGTTTTCTCACCAATGTTTCATGACCCAACTAGGTAACATCATCAGTGCTAGAAGGGAGTGGGGTTTGCAGAGAAGGGGAGGATGAGGATGATGAGGAGCAGGAGGAGGAGTGGTGGTGGTGGAGGAGGAAGAGGAGAACTGTGGGGTCCTTGGTGCTCTCTGAGCTTGGTGGTTTTCTCACCAATGTTTCATGACCCAACTAGGTAACATCATCAATGCTAGAAGGGAGTGGGGTTTGCAGAGAAGGGGAGGATGAGGATGAGGAGGAGCAGGAGGAGGAGTGGTGGTGGAGGAGGAGGAAGAGGAGAACTGTGGGGTCCTTGGTGCTCTCTGAGCTTGGTGGTTTTCTCACCAATGTTTCATGACCCAACTAGGTAACATCATCAGTGCTAGAAGGGAGTGGGGTTTGCAGAGAAGGGGAGGATGAGGATGATGAGGAGCAGGAGGAGGAGTGGTGGTGGTGAAGGAGGAAGAGGAGAACTGTGGGGTCCTTGGTGCTCTCTGAGCTTGGTGGTTTTCTCACCAATGTTTCATGACCCAACTAGGTAACATCATCAATGCTAGAAGGGAGTGGGGTTTGCAGAGAAGGGGAGGATGAGGATGATGAGGAGCAGGAGGAGGAGTGGTGGTGGTGGAGGAGGAAGAGGAGAACTGTGGGGTCCTTGGTGCTCTCTGAGCTTGGTGGTTTTCTCACCAATGTTTCATGACCCAACTAGGTAACATCATCAGTGCTAGAAGGGAGTGGGGTTCGCAGAGCTTGGTTCTTTTCTTGCAGATGTTTCATTACCCAACTAGGCAACTTCATCAATGCTGGAAGGGCTGGGTGCGTTGCTCTCTGTTTATACACTAATGGCTTCCCTCATCAGTGTTGGTGTGAACGTTCTTGGTAATTCCTTGATTTGGCTGTTCTTTACTGAGATGGTAAGCAACCAAGAACGGAGAGCAAAGGGACCTTGGAGGTCTTCTAGTCCAACCCCCTGCTCAAGCAGGAGACCCTCTACCATTGCAGACAAATGGCTGTCCAACCTCTTCTTCAAAACCTCCAGTGAGGGGAGCACCCACAACTTCTGGTGGCAAGCTGTTCCACGGATTAATTGTTCTCACTCTCAGGAAATTTCTCCTTTGTTCCAGGTTCGCTTCTCCCCTGGATTACTTTCCATCCATTGTGTCTCATCTTGCCTTTCGGTGCTTTGGAAAATAGTTTGACTCCTTCAGTCTTTGTAGCAGCCCCTCAAATATTGTATAATTATTGTATAACAACTATTCGTAAATAAGCATTACTATTATTGTATAATAAACATAGTTGCATGGCACAATATAGTATAGTATAATTGGCTCATGAAATGTTTGCAAGAAAATAATTGCAGACAGAGAGCTCTAAGCCAGTGTTTCTCAACCTTGGCAACTTGAAGATGTCCGGACTTCAACTCCCAAAATTCCCCAGCCAGCGAATGCTGGCTGGGGAATTCTGGGAGTTGAAGTCCGGACATCTTCAAGTTGCCAAGGTTGAGAAACACTGCTCTAAGCACGCCCCAAATAAAGTCATAAATACATTTGAATCCCACTTAACCCTAAGACCTGAAATGGGAATTTTCAGCATAAAATCTGGTCCCAGAGTAGATAATGCCTATTATTTTCCAGACAGCTGCTCTTCTATTAGTAAACCAATAGCACGTACGTGCCTGATCACTTCCTTTCTCTACGTGTCAGCTTCTACAAAGCTAAAAGTGTGCGTTGAACTGGGTGAAGCATTGATAAAAAGACAGCTCCATCAAATTGCCACATTTTCTGATGATTTCGAACCATTTCAAGCAATGAAATGGGGAAATAAAGTTCAAAAGAAAGAAAGAAAGAAAGAAAGTTCAAAAACTGAAGTATAAATTTTAGAGGATTGGGGAAAGAAAGACAACACTTTAGAAGATAGGCTAAAGATACAGAAGGATCTTGACAAACTTGAACATTGGGCACTATCTAATAAAATGAAATTCAGTGGTGAAAAGAGTAAGGTTTTACATTTAGGCAAGAAAAACGAAATGCACAGGTACAGTATAGGTGGTACCTGGCTCAATAGTAGTAACTGTGAAAGGGATCTTGGAGTCCTAGTGGACAACCATTTAAATAGGAGCCAGCCATGTGCAGCAGCTGCCAAAAAAGCCAACACAGTTCTAGGCTGCATCAACAGAGGGAGAGAATCAAGATCACATGAAGGGTTAATACCACTTTATAAGCCCTTGGTAAGGCCACACTTGGAATACAGCATCCAGTTTTGGTCGCCACGATGTAAAAATGATGTGGAGACTCTAGAAAGAGTGCAGAGAAGAGCAACAAAGAAGATTAGGGGACTGGAGACTAAAACCTATGAAGAACAGTTGCAGGAACTGGATATGTCTAGTTTAATAGAAAGAAGGACTAGGGGCAGTCTTCCAATATCTCAGGGGATACCACAAAGAAGAGGCAGTCAAACTATTATCCAAGGCACCCGAGGGCAGGACAAGAAGCAATAGGTGGAAACTAATGAAGGAGAGAAGCAACTTAGAACTGAGGAGGAATTTCCTGACAGTTAGAACAATTAATCAGTGGAACAGAAGTTGCCTCCAGAAGTTGTGAATGCTCCAACACTGGAAGTCTTTAAGAAGAGATTGGATAGCCATTTGTCTGGAACGGTCTAGGGTTTCCTGCCTAGGCAGGGGGTTGGACTAGAAGACCTCCAAGGTCCCTTCCAACTCTGCTATTATATTGTATTCTATTGTATTGTATTAAGAAAGAAAGAAAATTCAAAAACTGAAGTATAAATTTTAGAGGGTCAGGGAAAGGAAGTTTAAAAGTTCGAAAGTTTGAAAGAAAGAAAAAGAAAGAAAAAGAAAGAAACTTCAAAAACTGAAGTGTACATTTTAGATGGTTGTGGGGTTTTTGGGTGTGTGTGCACGTGTGTGGGTTGTTTGCCGGAGACACAGCTCTGGAAGATTGAGGCACTCTGCACATGGGCTGGAAGAATTCTCACCCAGCTCTGAGGAACCTACTGTGTGGAATTCCTTGGAGCCCTTTTGATATATAGCCCTGACATAATTCAAAAGTTGATTGGATGCATACCGTAGATATCTTGAGTTTTCACCCTGGATAATTAACTGGCAATCTGACAAAGAAAGAAATATTTGGCCAGCAATGGGGATAATAAAATTATCTCATATCTTCCCCCAAGGCCAAATTCCGAGAAGGTAATAGAGTCGTTTCATTCCTTAGAGCAACACAACAAGTAATTTCTTAGGTCTCTGCAAGACAGCAGCTTCACGCCATGTTCTCTTGCTCAGAGCCTTCAGCAAACTTCTCTTGGCTTCTGGGTTTGCCCTAAATGTTATTTGAATCCCTTTTGGTTTTGAGTTAAGTCAGTTTGGTGGTCTTTACGGGCCTCTGTAGATCTTTGAGGTTAAAATGTCTTTTGGAGACCGGAGGGCAAAACATATAAAGAACGGTTGCAGGAATTGGGAACGTCTAGTTTAACAAAGAGGATAGCATAGAATGGAATAGAATAGGAAATATGGACTGGACTGGACTGGAGTAGAATAGAGTAGAGTAGAGTAGAAGAGAAGAGAAAATATGGAATGGAGTAGAGTAGAGTAGAATAGAATAGAAAATATGGAATGGAGTAGCATAGAGTAGAGTAGAGTAGAATAGAGTAGAGTAGAAGAGAAAATATGGAATGGAATGGAGTAGAGTAGAGTAGAAGAGAAGAGAAGAGAAAATATGGAATGGAGTAGAGTAGAATAGAATAGAAAATATGGAATGGAATGGAGTAGCATAGAGTAGAGTAGAGTAGAATAGAGTAGAGTAGAAGAGAAGAGAAGAGAAAATATGGAATGGAGTAGAGTAGAATAGAATAGAAAATATGGAATGGAATGGAGTAGCATAGAGTAGAGTAGAGTAGAATAGAGTAGAGTAGAAGAGAAGAGAAGAGAAGAGAAGAGAAGAGAAGAGAAGAGAAAATATGGAATGGAATGGAGTAGCATAGAGTAGAGTAGAGTAGAATAGAGTAGAGTAGAAGAGAAGAGAAGAGAAAATATGGAATGGTATGGAGTAGAGTAGAGTAGAAGAGAAGAGAAGAGAAAATATGGAATGGAGTAGAGTAGAATAGAATAGAAAATATGGAATGGAATGGAGTAGCATAGAGTAGAGTAGAGTAGAATAGAGTAGAGTAGAAGAGAAGAGAAGAGAAAATATGGAATGGAATGGAGTAGAGTAGAGTAGAAGAGAAGAGAAGAGAAAATATGGAATGGAGTAGAGTAGAATAGAATAGAAAATATGGAATGGAATGGAGTAGCATAGAGTAGAGTAGAGTAGAATAGAGTAGAGTAGAAGAGAAGAGAAGAGAAAATATGGAATGGAATGGAGTAGCATAGAGTAGAGTAGAGTAGAATAGAGTAGAGTAGAAGAGAAGAGAAGAGAAGAGAAGAGAAAATATGGAATGGAATGGAGTAGAGTAGAGTAGAAGAGAAGAGAAAATATGGAATGGAGTAGAGTAGAATAGAATAGAAAATATGGAATGGAATGGAGTAGCATAGAGTAGAGTAGAGTAGAGTAGAGTAGAGTAGAGTAGAAGAGAAGAGAAGAGAAAATATGGAATGGAATGGAGTAGAGTAGAAGAGAAGAGAAAATATGGAATGGAATGGAATGAAGTAGAGTAGAGTAGAGTAGAGTAGAGTAGAATAGAATAGAATAGAATAGAATAGAATAGAATAGAATAGAACAGAACCGAACCGAACCATTAATCAGTGGAACAACTTGCCTCCAGAGGTTGTGGCTGCTCCAACACTGGAGGTTTTCAAGAAGAGATTGGACAACCATTTGTCTGGAAAGGTATAAGGGTTTCCTGCCTGAGCAACGGGGTTGGAATAGAAGACCTCCAAGGTCCCCTCCAACTCTGTTATTCTCTAATCCCAAATCAATCGATCAGTGGAACGATTTGCCTCCAGCAGTTGTGGCTGCTCCAATGCTGGAGGTTTTCAAGAAGAGATTAGACAACCATTTGTCTGGAATGGAGACGTCTTTGGACAGCGCTGGCTCTTCGGCTTTGAAATGGAGATGAGCACCATCCCCTAGAGTCAGGAACAACTAGCACATATGTGCGAGGGGAACCTTTACCTTTGCCTTTAATTCGCACAATTGTTTTTGCAAAATCAGATTATGCTTATTTGACATAAACCAAGCTTCGGTGTTCCCCCCCCCCCCGGAGCCTAGATGGCTGGCGTTGTGTTGGAAAACACAACACTACCAAACCCTTAGAGAACGCCTGCTTTCTTGCCCAACCCTGGGTACAATTATCCTGTCTCTAGAAAGATTTCCCCGGTGCCAAGTTTAATTAACCAAGCTGAGCAGGGGAAGATCTCTATCGCATCCCCAGCAGAAGAAAAGAATCGCTTGGAAGCTTGGAGGGGAAAAAGCAAAAGGAAAAAAATAATAATTTTGGGGCGCGCCTGATGCTAGACTTAAAAGGGACCCCTCCCTGCTGCGCCTCTTGGAACAGGGGCGCTGAAATCTATTAACAGCTTTAATGAATTTGGGAGAGCTGGAATATGGGAAGATTAATTTTGGGAGGAACCCAACTGGGCATCCTCAGCATTTTACGATCCCGTCCCCAAGGCAAGGAACACAAGCAGGATTCTGCAGGTGTTTTTGTCTGCGTTCCCCACCGCAACCCCCCCAGGCAAGGTGGAGTTGCTGTTGGAAAGGGAGATGGGAAAAAAAAAAGATGATTTAACGCCAGTGTTGCAAGAAAGACCTCCTGGGGTTCGTGCGGGTACATGCTCTTCCCTTGCCTCTTATTAGTCTTAGTTTTGGGGAAGGGCGGTGTCACCGGGATGAGTTCGGGTTCCCATTGGTCTCCGAGCACCATTCAAGGTGCTGGTTATCACCTTTTTTCTTTTCTTTTGATAAATGTGTTTTTATTTTTTTCCATTTTCATTTCGTACAGTCACATATATACTGTGCATAACCGGGGCCATATAACATTAAACAATAAACACAGCCATTGAAGAGTATTCGGCGACTTCAGCTGGTCCAGAATGCGGCCGCGCGAGTGATAGTGGGTGCACCACGTTTCACCCACGTAACACCTATCCTCCGCGAGCTGCACTGGCTGCCTGTTGGTCTCTATAGGTGCTGGTTGTCACCCATAAAGCCCTTCATGGTACTGGACCTGGGTACTTGAGAGACCGCCTACTGCCAATTACCTCCACTAGACCGATAAGATCCCATAGATTAGGCCTCCTCCGAATTCCATCAGCCAGCCAATGTCGACTGGCAACTACCCGGAGGAGAGCCTTCTCAGTGGCTGCTCCGACCCTCTGGAATGAACTCCCCGTGGAGATTCGAACCCTCACCACCCTTCAGACCTTCCGCACCGCCCTTAAAATCTGGCTGTCCCAGCAGGCCTGGGGCTAAAGACCCTAACCCCGCCCGAATGGTATGACTGTTGTGCTTTCTTTTAATAATGTATTGTCTTATGTCTATAACTTGTTTGTTACCCCTTCCCCCCTGAATTGTGAGCCGCCCTGAGTCCCCTCAGGGAGAAGGGCGGCATACAAATAAACTAATTCCAATTCCAATTCCAATTCCATTCCTCTTGTCAACAATACCCCCCAAAATAGAAACCCAATGTACCTCTTTGACCCTCCATACACCCTTTCTTTCGCCCCCCTCCAACTTTCCATCTTCCCTCCATCATTCCCCTCTACCCTACTTCCCCTCCCCCTCTACCACTCCTCTCCCCCAGTACACTCCCTCCCTTCCTTCTCACCCTCCCTCCCATCCTCTCTCCCACCCTCTCTACCCCTCTTTCTTCTTTCCCTCTACTCCTCCCTTCGGTGTATTTATACTATCTGTTAATATATTCAGCTTGTCCTATTTTTACAGTGAAATTAAAGAGCAACAGTATACAAGTGCAGTCGCGTTACTTTAAAATCTAACACATACTATATATCCCCCCTCCCCCTCCCCCCTAACACCCCACCTCCCTTCCCCCCCCCGACTTCCCAGAGCCCGTACACGGTATAGGTTCTGGTTATCACCTTTAAAGCCCTACATGGCCTAGGACCCGGATACTGCGAGACCGTCTTCTGCCACATACCTCCCTTAGACCAATAAGATCGCACAGGATGGGCCTTCTCCGGGTGCCTTCAGCGGGGCAATGCCGGCTGGCGGCGCCTAGGAGTAGGGCCTTCTCTGTTGCCGCTCCGGCCCTATGGAATGAGCTGCCCCCAGAGATCCGGGCCCTACCCACTCTCGTGGCCTTTCGCAAAGCCATTAAAACCTGGCTTTTCCGGCAGGCCTGGGACCGTTGACCTCTTGATTGAGGTCCAGCCCCTCTCTGATTGGGTGTATGTTGTGCTTTTTCTTAACTTTGTGGCGTCTCATCGTTTTAATTCTTTTTTTAATAATTTTCATTTCTGTAAGCCGCCCGGAGTCCTTCGGGATTGGGCGGCCTAGAAATTCAATAAATGAAATAATGAAATGAGTGCAACCTGGATAAGGACGAGGTTGGGACCCAAGGTTGGCTTCGTTCCTGGGCTTTGCAAACTCTGGTTTTGATTTTTGCTTGGTTTTGGAGCCTGCTGAATGACAGCAGTGAGACCTGACGGGTGGAGAGCATGCTGGAGAATCCAGATTGAGGTGGGCTACAGCAGGGCTGTCCAACCTGGGCAACTTTAAGAGCTGTGGACTTCCAAACTCCACAGGTCGAAATCTGGAGTTTGAAATCCACAAGTCTTAAAAGTTGCCCAGGTTGGACACCCCTGGGCTAAAACCTTGGAGGCATCTGCTGGAATCTTGACTTTGAGTCTCCTTTTTCTAGAACTGTTTTACGTACATTATACCATTATGGAAGGGTGCGTCCCTTGAGGTGGAAAGTTAGAAGGTTAATCTAGATGTCTTCATGAAATGAAGGACCGAGGGAAATTTCCTGACAGTGAGAACAATTAACCAGTGGAACAGAAGTTGCCTCCAGAAGTTGTGAAACCCCCAACACTGGAAGTCTTTAAGAAGATGTTGGATAGCCCATTTGTCTGAAACGGTATAGGGTTTCCTGCTTAGGAAGGGGGTTGGACTAGAAGACCTCCAAGGTTCCTTCCAAGTCTGCTATTGTATTCTATTGTATTAACTTTGGGAAACCTGCAACTAGAACTGTAAAATTAGCTCACCTTAAGAAATGCTGGGTGTTTGAGTTGATGAGAGCTTCCGTGGTAGATCTTAAGATGTTTGAGTTGATCAGGACTTCCGTGGTAGATCTTAAGATGTTTGAGTTGATCAGGACTTCTGTGGTAGATCTTAAGATGTTTGAGTTGATGAGAGCTTCCGTGGTAGATCTTAAGATGTTTGAGTTGATGAGAGCTTCCGTGGTAGATCTTAAGATGTTTGAGTTGATCAGGATTTCCGTGGTAGATCTTAAGATGTTTGAGTTGATCAGGACTTCCGTGGTAGATCTTCAAAGATTCCAAGGCCATGGACCGCTTAATGAAGTTCAGAGGTAAAACAGTTTGGAATAAGAGTGTTTGAAGGACATGGTGAAACCATCAAGGTAGTTGGAGAGTTCTGGGAGTTGAAGTCCACACATCTTAAGGTTGTTGAAGTTGAGAATCACAAGCTTAGATAATGAGATGGTTATATCCAATGCAGTGACTTTGTCAGTCTTCAAAGGGCAGCTCTATGTGGAAAGTGACATGTGTGTTGTTTGCAATTATAATGTCCCATAGCACGGGAAATCTTGGAGATGTTGAACCGGTGTGGTACACTACAAAATTGTGTTAATACCACTTTGTAATGTCTTGGGAAGGCCACACTTGGAATATGGCATCCAGGTTTGGTCACCACAATGTAAAAAAGATGTGGAGACTCTAGAAAGAGTGCAAAGAAGAGCAACAAAGAGGATTAGGGGACTAAAACATACGAAGAAAGGCTGCAGGAATTGAGTATGTCTAGTTTAATGAGAAGAAGGACTAGGGTTGACATGATAGCAAGGTTCCAATATCTCAGGGGTTGCCACAAAGAAGAGGGAGTCAAACTATTCTCCGAAGCACCTGAGGGTAGAACAAGAAGCAATGGGTGGAAACTAATCAAGGAGAGAAGCGACTTAGAACTGAGGAGAAATTTCCTGACCATGAGAACAATTAATCAGTGGAACAAAGTTGCCTCTAGAAGTTATGAATACTCCAACACTGGAAGTCTTTGAAGAAGATGTTGGATAACCTTTTGTCTGAAATGGTATAGGGTTTCCTGTCTAGGCAGGGGGTTGGACTAGAAGACCTCCAAGGTCCCTTCCAACTCTCTTATTCTAAACTCTAAACTCTAAAATTGAATCTTTACAATACAATAGCAGAGTTGGAAGGGACCTTGGAGGTCTTATAGTCCAACCCCCTGCCTAGGCAGGAAACCCTATACCGTTTCACACAAATGGCTATCCAACACCTTCTTCAAGACTTCCAGTGTTGGGGCATTCTTGGGTAGGTGGGTGGAGATGAAGTCACACAAATAAAGACTTCCTGTCTCAAATGGTGGATAATGGATACTGTCAAGGTTTGAATCCTGGGAGATGAAGAAATCGGCGTCAAGAAGTCACCATCCATTGAGGAGGGCAGAAATGACATTCTTACCTAGCCTTTTCCAGGGAGCTGGGTAAATGGATTTAGTATAACTTTATTTCTACCCAGGATCTACACTTTCTTTTAAAATTTTAATCTAAGGACCACCTGAGCACAAAACTAACAGAGAGACGAGACCAGAAAGAAGCAGGACTGATTTTAATTTTTCCTGCCATAGGCCAACTATTTTTTTTTTTTTAAAAAAATATCCTTTGGCGCTTTTAATAATGCAAAATCATTTTACAAAAATGCTCTGCTTCTTATGCAGGTGTGGTATTCACTTACTTTCCTTACCGGTTCGCAAATGTGAGTGCTTGCCCACCTCCATGCATGCTCTCAGCCTTCCACGCATGGGCTTTGATTGCGCGCATGGCTTGCACGCATACACACGGCTTGAAAATGTGCCTTAATAGGACGACATACAGCCGGGATGGGCGGGCACGATTTTCACTACCAGTTCGGGCAAACCGGTACAAACCGGCTGAATTACCACCTCTGTTTATGTTGCCCAAAGATTTCCAGGGGAGGATGGCGCAGAAAAAGAGAACAGACTCCCGGGCCCTTGGGCGAAACCTACTACCAGTAACTTTGGTGGAAATACAGTATTTGGGGCATTGATGTGCATTTTGCAAAGCAGGAAATCAAGAGGGAAGCAGTGAATTAATTAGGATAGGGAGAAATGAATTATGGGGCCAAGAACCTTAGTAAGATCACACCTGGCATCCAGCCTTGGTCATCACATTATAAAAAAGATGTTGAGACTTTGGGAAAAAAGGATGATTAGGAGGCTGGAGGCTGAGATATATGAGGAACAGTTGCAGGAATTGGGTATGGCTAATGAAGAGAAGGACATAGCAGTCTTCCAATATTTGAGGGGCTACTACAAAGAAGAGGGGGTCAACGTATTCTCCAAATAAGAAACAATGGATGGAAACTAATCAAGGAGAGAAGCGACCTAGGACCAAGGAGGAATTTTCTGACAGCGAGGACAATTAACCCGTGGAGTTGCTTGCCACCAGAAGTTGTGGGTGCTCCTCCAACACTGGAGGTTTTTAAGATGAGATGGGAGAGCTGTTTGTCTGAAATGGTATAGGGTTTCCTATCTGAGCAGAGGGGTTGGACTAGAAGACCTCCAAGGTACCTTTCCTACTCTTGTTACTCAGTTCCGTTCCGTTTCAGTCTCAGCCTTCATATTTGGACTCAACGTTGATTTATTGTCCCATTTTGCAAGCCATTCTTCTTCAGCCGTTCTCACCTTACAACCATTGTGTTCGACAACCTCAAACACGAAGGAAGTTTTGAATAACTCAACTCCTTTGGCAATTTCCCGTCGAGCCCCGTTGTAATCGCGTTGCGCCGAAGCCAAGCTTACGGAAGGCTGCCTACGAGAAATCTTATCCTATCCACGCCCCTCTTGAAAGAGGATAGGATTGTCTGACATCAACATGGCAAAGAATATGATTCAAAGTCCATTTTTTTTTTGTTTAAAGCTCAAGGACAAACAGCTATTTTTTTAATTCTCTGCTATAGTGAAATTTAATCAGCTTGCCAGAGGAAGGAGGAAGAAAGTAATCGGAGAGCAAACAAGGCTTGATTGCACAAGAACTGAGCTAAAATGGAAACTTTTTTTATTTTTTATTTTCCTGGTTTCTGTGTTACTTAGAAACTCTCCGGGAGAAAAAAAAATGCTATGCGGGTTGTCCTTGACTTACGACCACAATGGACCCCAATAGTTCTGTTGCTAAGCGAGAGGTTGGTTCAGTGAATTTGGCCCCATTGTATATGACCTTTCTTGGCCCCGTTGTTAAGGGAATCACTGCAGCTGTTCAATTCGTAAGACGGTCGTTAAGTGAATCCGGGCTTACGCATTGGCTTGTCTTGTCAGAAGGTCGTCAAAGGGGGACCCCCGGAGCAACCGTCGTAAATATGGGTCAGTTGCCAAATGTCAGAAATGTTGATCGTGTGATCATGAGGATGCTGGAGATATTGTAACTGTGAAAAACGGTCATACGTCCGTTTTTTCAGTGCTGTTGAATCTTTGAATGTTCACTAAACGAACTGTTATAAGTCGAGGACTCTCTGCGTGCGTACTACTGCTTGCTTTAAAATAAATACCAGATATTTGCATTCCTTGATATTTAATTCATCAAGGAATTATACAATACGATCTGGCAACAAAAATCCAACTGTTATTACGTCGTTTTTTCAGCTTCAGGTACTCCTCCATTTATGACCATAATGTAGTCTGCTTATTTCAGTTGTAAATCATGAGGCAGGTCACCCACGAGACTGACCTGAATTTATGACCTTTTAAAACACGGGTCGCTAAGTGAACCACCACGGTTGCTAAGTGAATCAGCGGTCGTTAAACGAACCCACCGTTTGCCATGGGAAGTTTTTGCCAGTTTTCAGCAAAAAAGTTGCAGATTGAGGTCACGTGACAACAGGCAACGTGCAAACACTTGTAATTCAGTGGACGTTCAGTCACAAGACCATGGGTGGTGGTGGTGGTGGCAGCCGTCGTAACTTCAGAACCGCATCGTGAGTACCATTTGAGGGCTCTGTTGTAAGTTTCAATGGCCGCATAAGGGATTGGTCGTAAGTCACGGACTACCTGTAGGAACGTAGGTGGGACATTTCACAATAAGAAGTCGAAATTTCAAACCCACTACTTGCAAAAAAATTATATTCTTATTTTGGCGAGTTAGAATTGACTAGAGCCGGAAGGGACCTCGGAGGTCTTCTAGTCCAGCCCCTTGCTCAAGTTATGATAGAGAGACGAATAAGGGAATGAACGGGATCCAGGATCCAGCTGGAAAATATAATATTCAGTGGGTTGGAGGAGATCTTTCTGTAAAGGAGAGGATGGATCTTAAGGAGATCTGTTCCATCTGAAAGTTGCTAAGTGGGTTCTTGACTTCGCCTCCCATGGATTGCAAAAACAATCCTTTTCTGATGCTTCCAACCTCAACTTCACCGAGATCCTTTCTTCTTCTTCTCGCCAGATGTTCGGCTGTGGTTCGGTGGCCCAGCTGGTGCTCAGCAGAGGCTCCCACGCCCGTTTCTTGACGGTCAACTTGGCCTTCGGCTTTGCTGTGACGCTTGGAATTCTGATCGCGGGACAAATCTCAGGTATGGCGGCTTGATTGGCCTCAAAGACAGAGATGGCCAAGCATTTGATCTACTCTAAACTGACAGCTCACATCTGCAGCAATGCAATGAAGGCTTTTCCTTTTTTCCCCTTCCCTTCATCCATTTACATCCTTTCCTTCCCTTCCCTTCCCTTGCCAACCATACGTCTCTTCTCTTCTCTTCTCCTCCTTCCCTTCCCTTGACTATCATCTCTTCTCTTCTCTTCTCTTCACTTCTCTTCTCTTCTCCTCCTTCCTCCTTTCCTTCCCTTGCCTACCTTCTTTTCTCTTCTCTTCTCTTCTTCTCCTTTCCTCTCCTCTCCTCCTTCCTCCTTTCCTTCCCTTGCCTACCTTCTCTTCTCTTCTCTTCTCTTCTCCTCCTTCCTCCTTCCCTTGTCTACCATCTCTTCTCTTCTCTTCACTTCTCATCTCATCTCTTCTCTTCTTCTCCTTTCCTCTCCTCTCCTCCTTCCTCCTTTCCTTCCCTTGCCTACCTTCTCTTCTCTTCTCTTCTCTGCTCACCTCTCCTCTCCTCTCCTCTCCCTTTCCTTTCCTTGTTTCTTGTTTCCTTTTCTTCCACAGGCAACGCAGAAATACCCCCCTCCCTGTTTAAAACGCAACGATAAAGATGTATTAATTACTCGTCCACGCCTGACGCTTTTGATCCCCATTCTTGGTCTGGTTCGCAGGGGGGAAGGTTCAGCCAAACCTCTCCTTTTAGCAGTCAGTGAAAGTGCAGTGTTTGCAAAGCCCCCCCCCCTTCCCCCCCCGCAAAGCCTCCAGAAAATGGGCTCATTCACAAATCCGGTTCAGGGTGTTGGGAAAATAAAGTTCCTGGCTGCCTGTTTTGCTTGGAGGGCTGGATTGGGCCATGTCTCGGCATTCACGGCAAACCAGCCTGAACACCAAAACACACGTGCCAGGGTTATACCAAGGCCCTTGCTTACACCCTTGTGTCCCAGAGTCTGATGTGAGTTCAGTAGTCCTCAAATTACGACCTTAACGGAATCTCTGCCCGTTACGGTCGTACGTCGCGACAGTTGCAAAGCGACTCACCACGTGATCGACTCGATTCTACGACCTTTAGTGGCAGCGGCCGTTAAGCAAACACAGCTGTCAGAGAGTGAGTACTGTGCTTGTTCAGCGAACACGGTCGTTAAGCGAACTCCTTGCCCGCTACGGGTGCATTTTTACTGGACGTAAATCAGGGCTATGTGACTGTGTGTGCTGCACGTGGTTTTACAGATAGTCCTTGACTTATGACGACAATGGTGCCCAACATTTCCATTGCTAAGCAGGGCAGTGGTTAAGTAAGTTTTGTCCAGTTTTATGACCTTTCTTGCCACCGTTGTTAAGCGAATCACTGCAGTGGATAAGTTTAATAGCGTGGTTGCTAAGTGAATCTGGCTTCCCCCATTGACTTTGCTTGCCCGAAGGTCGCAAAAGGGGATCACGTGACCCTGGGACATTGCAATCGTCATAAATGTGAGTCAGTGGCCAAGCATCTCCGTTTCGATCCTAGGGATGCTGCAATGGTGTGAAAAACGGCCGTAAATCATTTTTTCTCTTATAATTTTGACCAGTCACTAAATGAACTGTTGTAAGTTGAGGACTATCTGCAAGAGCGGGCCAGTTCCTGAGTGCCTAAAATGCATTCACAGGACCCTGAGGAAGAGGGGTGGTGGTGTGGCAGCTGTCATAAGTATCTTAGGGGCAGGGAGGGGATTTGTTGTAAATTTGACCGGTGGCTAAGGGATGGTCGTAACCTGAGGACTCTCTGAACATGCGTTTGCAACTTTTGCATGATTATGTCATCATGCCAACTTCGTCCTGCGTCCCCAAAGAATGCGCTGCACGTAATTAACTCGGTGCAGAGCCGTGAAAAATTCCTTGGGGCCTCCTGGTGTAAATCTACTCACCAAAAAAAGGAGGGGGAGGTCTTAATGAGACACATTAATGAACGCAAACCTAATCAAGAGACGGTGCAAACACAGGGAAGCCAACACCTCCGTATCTAATGACTCCGCTTAAGCAGATTCCCATCGGGTTCCCTGAAGGAACCATAAATAAATGACAGTTACTAATTGCCCAGATTTTGATCTGGCGACCATGGGAATGCGGCAATGGTCGTAAGTGTGAAAAACGGTCATAAGTCGCTTTTTAAAAGGTTGTTGTAACTTTCAACTGTCATTCAATAAATAGTTGGAGCTTGAAGCAATAGCAATAGCAGTTAGACTTATATACCGCTTCATAGGGCTTTCAGCCCTCTCTAAGCGGTTTACAGAATCAGCATATTGCCCCCAACAACAATCCGGGTCCTCATTTTACCCACCTCGGAAGGATGGAAGGCTGAGTCAACCTTGAGCCTAGTGGGATTTGAACAGCCGAACTGCAGAACTGCAGTCAGCTGAAGTAGCCTGCAGTGCTGCATTTAAACACTGCGCCACCTCGGCTCTGCGTATATTTTACTTCTATTATTGTTATTATCTATTTCTATATTTTTAAAATCAACATAAATGCTTAATGAACAGTGCATTGTCTGAGTCATTTTGCTTATACAAGCTAATATTAATAATAATGCTAATGATAATAATAATAATATTGTTTACTTATATGTAATAATAGTCTTTCCTCATTTACTTGTGCATAGTAACCATATTTTTTAAAAATAGTTTTTATTGAACATTTTCAAGTTTAAAAAACGCAAGTAAAAAAGGAAAAGAGAAAAAGAAAAAAAAAACAAGAAAAAATGCAAAAACAAATACAAATATAGAAACACAAACACCATAACAATATACCGTAATACACTTTTACAGCTTCCCGTATCATTCGGCTTTTGCAATTTATTCTTTGATTGTTCCCTTCTCATAGTTTTTAACAATTCTAATACTAATGCAATAATTATATTGCAATATGATAGTGTAATACATATAGCCAGATTTTACATATATGCATTTTTCTTCAAAATATAACCAATAGTTTTTAGAACTTTTATCTCTTGCTTTGGCTTCTATTCTCTAGCCACTTAGACAGTGCAGTCCAAAGAAACAATCTTTTATCTTCTAATTTCTAACTTCCAACTGGTAAAACGCATCCCATGTTGAGAAATAATATGTTTCTTCTTCCTTGTCCTTTATTCTTAGTGTCAAATCTATCTGCACAGTCTAATATCTCTTTGATTATTTTCTCATATGTAGGAGTATCTTCATTCTTCCAATATTGGGCAAATACAATTCTCACCACTGTCAGCGCATGTAATATTAAATATGTATCCCCTTTGTTATAGTTTTCCGGTATTATACCTAACCAAAAATATTTCTGGTTTTAGATCTAAAACTACGTATATTTTGACTTTTTGACCTACGTCTAACCAATGGGATATTTTTTATATAGGTGGGCATTTGAACCCTGCCGTCACTTTTGCGATGTGCTGCATGGCCCGGGAACCTTGGATCAAACTTCCGATATACGCCCTGGCTCAAACCGTTGGAGCATTTCTCGGAGCCGGCATCGTGTTCGGCTTATATTTTGGTGAGTCAATTACTTCTTTCTTCCTTGTTTCCTGGGCTGGCCTTCTCCTTTGGCCTCCATCTTCACCAAGGTAGCCTCAATTTCCTTCCCTGCAAAGGAAGATCTATGGAGTTTCTATGACCTTCAGGTCATGGTTGTTCCCAAAGATGCTTTTTCCAGGAGACAACGTGACTTTTCTTGCTTTTCTTTGAAGACTGATTGATTGATTTATTACATTTATATGCCGCCCTTTTCCCCAAGGGGGACTCAGGGCGGCTCACAATTCAATCAGGGAAGACGTTTTGCTTCCCATCCAAGAAGCTTCTTCAGCTCCGACTGGATGGTGGGGAACGGAAGGGTTTATATTCCTTGCAGACAGCTGGTCATTTGCACCCTTTTAGAGGGTCCTTGAGGCCACTTGGAGGTTTATCTCTGTCCTCAGGGTCACCCGAGTAGTGCAAATGGTTCCTGTAGTCTGCAATTTTTCCTCTGGAAATCCATTCCTTCTCCCACCCCATTCCAAGGGTCTCCATCCCAAATTGCATAGCTAAAAATCTGTAGAGATTCTCAGCTATCCTCGCCATGGTTATCCCAAAGGTGCTTTTTCAGGAGGCAACTGGGCTTTCTGGTTATTTCTTTTGAAGATGTTTCGCTTCCCATCCAAGAAGCTTCTTCAGCTCTGACTGGATGGTGGGGAAGGGAAGGATTCATGTTACTTGCAGACAGCTGGTCATTTGCATCCTTTTAGAGGGTCCTTGAGGCCACTTGGAGGTTTATCTCTGTCCTCAGGGTCACCCGAGTAGTGCAAATGGTTCCTGTAGTCTGCAATTTTTCCTCTGGAAATCCATTCCTTCTCCCACCCCATTCCAAGGGTCTCCATCCCAAATTGCATAGCTAAAAATCTGTAGAGATTCTCAGCTATCCTCGCCATGGTTATCCCAAAGGTGCTTTTTCAGGAGGCAACTGGGCTTTCTGGTTATTTCTTTTGAAGATGTTTCGCTTCCCATCCAAGAAGCTTCTTCAGCTCTGACTGGATGGTGGGGAAGGGAAGGATTCATGTTACTTGCAGACAGCTGGTCATTTGCATCCTTTTAGAGGGTCCTTGAGGCCACTTGGAGGTTTATCTCTGTCCTCAGGGTCACCTGAGTGGTGCAAATGGTTCCCGTAGTCATTTCCAGAACAGATTTCCAGGAAAATTGCAGAGTAGAGAAACCATTGGCCCCACTCAGGTGACCCCCAGTGATTGATTTTGCTGGTCAGAAGGTCGCAAAAGTGGATTACGTGGCCCCGCGACACTGCAACCGTCATAAATACGAGTCAGTTGCCAAGCGTCCCAATTTTGATCATGGGACCACGAAGGATGCTGCGACGGTTGTTAAGCGTGAAAAAAAAACAGTCCTCAGTCACTTTTGTCAACACTGTCGTAACTTCGGTCACTAAATGAATTGTTGGAAGCCACGCGCCTCCCTTTTGCGACCTTCTGACGCGCAAACTCCACGGGGGAGGCCGGATTTGCTTAACAACCGTGTTGCTAAGTTAACAACTGCAGCGGTTCGCTTCACAACGGTGCCAAGGAAGGTGGGCAGAGGTGGGACGAACCTCAGCTAACAAGAGCCTCGCTTAATAACATACATTTGGGGGGTCATTTGTGGTCGTACATGGAGGACTACTTGCAGAAATAGAGCAGAACAAGCTTCTTAAATGGATAACGGTTGGAACGTGCTCAAGTGGGGCTTGAAAATGATAAGATAAAATTATGCTGAAGGTGCAAAAGGTTTCCGGTGCTGACTATGGAAAAGAGCAGAAAGATGAGGTAAATTTCACAGATTTTGTGATCAGCCGATTATCACTTAATTAAAGCGTTACCTAATCCAACTGTAAAGGGGTTACAACGATGAGTAAGCTCTCGGGAAAGGGGCCCCACCCACAGAACTGTCTCCGTGGGCTTGTGAGATCATAATATGTCAGTTGACAAATCCTCACAGGGTGCCGGAGTTTAAGCAATGGGTGCCTTCAGCGTGACTCTAATCATGTCTCCATCTTTTGGCTTGGAATAGCAGTAGCAATAGCAGTTAGACTTATATACCGCTTCATAGGGCTTTCAGCCCTCTCTAAGCGGTTTACAGAGTCAGCATATCGCCCCCACGGTCTGGGTCCTCATTTCACCCACCTCGGAAGGATGGAAGGCTGAGTCAACCTTGAGCTGGTGAGATTAGAACCGCTGAACTGCAGATAACAGTCAGCTGAAATGGCCTGCAGTACTGCACCCTAACCACTGCGCCACCTCGGCTCTTATCTAAGATAGATAGATAGATAGATAGATAGATAGATAGATAGATAGATAGATAGATAGATAGATAGATAGATAGATAGATAGATAGATGATAGATAGATGATAGATGATAGATAGATGATAGATAGATAGATAGATAGATAGATAGATAGATAGATAGATAGATAGATAGATAGATAGATAGATAGATAGATGGATGATAGATAGATGATAGATGATAGATAGATGATAGATAGATAGATAGATAGATGATAGATGATAGATAGATGATAGATGATAGATGATAGATGATAGATAGATAGATAGATAGATAGATAGATAGATAGATATGATTAGATAGATAGATGATAGATAGATAGCAATAGCAATAGCAATAGCAGTTAGACTTATATACCGCTTCATAGGGCTTTCAGCCCTCTCTAAGTGGTTTACAGAGTCAGCATATCGCTCCCACAGTCTGGGTCCTCATTTCACCCACCTCGGAAGGATGGAAGGCTGAGTCAACTTTGAGCCGGTGAGATTTGAACCACTGAACTGCAGATAACAGTCAGCTGAAGTGGCCTGCAGTACTGCACCCTAACCACTGCACCACCTCGGCTCTCTTGGAAGGCCTCCACGTTCCTGAAAACTATCTAGGGAGTTCATGTCATCGTCACCCAAAGACGAGGAGGTCAATGAGATACATCTCCCCCCATACCTACCAATGGAGATCTAGGATTCTGGAGCAATCTTGACTTGATCCCTCTGGTTTCAGCCTCTTTCTCCAACCTTGCTGGAGCTACCGAGAATGAGCATCAGGCCAAGATAAGCTAAAAAAATAATAATTCAAACCAAGGCATAAATAAACAGAGAGCAAATCCCGCTCCCTTCCAGCACGGATGATGTTACTTAGTTGGGTCGTGAAACGTCTGCAAGAAAACCAGCCAAGCTCAGGGAACACCAAGGACCCCACAGTTCGATTCTGAGCCTCAAAGATTCTCTTTTGTTCAAACAAGAGCATTTTTTTTCTTTTGCAAAGTTCCTCCTATCTTATTTGTGTGGGCTAGGAGAAAGAAATGTTGAATTCGTATTGGATTGCGGACCAGTTAGGCTGATTATGTAAACTCCCATGAAATTATCAGCTTTATAAGAGATCCTGGTGGACATCAAAGGAACCTTGTTTAGCAGGTCAAGGTTCAAAACTCCTCCTTGTGATAGGAACAGTGAAGAGCCGAGGTGGCGCAGTGGTTAGGGTGCAGTACTGCAGGCCACTTCAGCTGACTGTTATCTGCAGTTCAGCGGTTCAAATCTCACCGGCTCAAGGTTGACTCAGCCTTCCATCCTTCCGAGGTGGGTGAAATGAGGATCCAGACTGTGGGGGCAATATGCTGACTCTGTAAACCGCTTAGAGAGGGCTGAAAGCCCTATGAAGCGGTATATAAGTCTAACTGCTATTGCTATTGCTAAAAAGCTGAGTTATCTTCACGGGTATTTGATGCCCAGGGGTGTCTGGGAGTCAAAAAGTTTAGAAGGTCACTACAGCCGCAGGATCAAAGATCTCTCTCATTTAAAATCTGGGTTGCACACCTGATACTTGCAAAAAGGCTTAGAATAACTTTATGGTCACTTTAAATCAGAGGTGGCATTCAGCAGGTTCTGACCAGTTCTGGAGAACCGGTAGCGGAAATCAGGGGTAGGCTCTAGCTGGCGTTACTGCCGTTTTGCTCATGCGTATGCATGCACAGTTCAGTGGAAATAGTTCTGCGCATGCACAGAACTCCAAATAAGGATGGAGGCGGCAGCGGCGACCGGGGAACTGGTTTGGGGGTGTGGCCAGCCTGGGTCACTGCCGGTTCTGCGACCAAGGCTAGCATATCACTACCGATTCAGGCGAACCGGGCCGAACCGGTAGGAACCCACCTCTGGCGGAAATTTTGAGTAGTTCAGAGAACCGGAAAATGCCACTTCTGGCTGGCCCCGCCCCCATCTATTCTCTGCCGCCCGAGTTCCAGCTGATCAGGAGGGAATGGGGATCTTGCAGTATCCTTCCCCTGGAGTGGGAAGAGACCGGGGATTTTGCAGTGTCCTTCCCCTGGAGTGGGCAGGGAATGAGGATTTTGCAGTATCCTTCCCCTGGAGTGGGGAGGGAATGGGGATTTTGCAGTATTTTTCCCCTGGAGTGGGGAGGACATGGGGATTTTGCAGTATTTTTCCCCTGGAGTGGGGAGGACATGGGGATTTTGCAGTATCCTTCCCCTGGAGTGGGGAGGGAATGGGGATTTTGCAGTATCCTTCCCCTGGAGTGGGGAGGGAATGGAGATTTTGCAGTATCCTTCCCCTGGAGTGGGGAGGGAATGAGGATTTTGCAGTATCCTTCCCCTGGAGTGGGGAGGGAATGGGGATTTTGCAGTATCCTTCCCCTGCCATGCCCACGAAGCCATTCCCAAAGAACCGGCAGTATTTTTTTTGAATCCCATGCTTTAAATGTACACCAATAAGCATACCTTAAAATGAAATTTCGTTGCATACCTCGTTCAAGAGGTCATAAACAGGAGTCTTTGAAGAAGCTTTTTTGGGGTGATTGGTGAAGGATTTCTGGATGGTTCCCTTCAATTGTCTGTTTTGGTCCTTTTCATCTAGATGCAATCTGGGCATTCGGTGCAAACGAACTCTTTGTAACAGGCGCCAATGGCACAGCGGGCATCTTCGCCACGTATCCATCCGAACACTTGAATTCCGTCAATGGATTTTTTGACCAGGTAAGGCACAAATGCCCAACCTCAACAGGATCATATTCGACCTCAATGAAGCAAAGCCTAGTTTAACGGAATGAACGCAGTGGCTCAGTGGCTAAGACGCTGAGCTTGTTGATCAGAAAGGTCGGCAGTTCGGCAGTTCGAATCCCTAGCGCGGCGTAATGGAGGGAGCCCCCGTGACTTGTCCCAGCTTCTGCCAACCTAGCAGTTCGAAAGCACATAAAAAAATATGCAAGTAGAATAACAGGGACCACCTTTGGTGGGAAGGGAGCAGCGCTCCCTGTGCCTTCGGCCTTGAGTCATGCCGGCCACATGACCACGGAGACGTCTTTGGACAGCGCTGGCTCTTCGGCTTTGAAACGGAGATGAGCACTGCCCCCTAGAGTCAGGAAGGACTAGCACATATGTGCAAGGGGAACCTTTATCCAGTTTAACAGAAAGAAGAATTAGGGGTGACACGATAGAGGTGTTCCAATATCTCAGGGGCTGCCACAGAGAAGATGGGGTCAACCTATTCTCCAAAGCTCTTGAAAGGCAGGAAAAGAAGTAATGGATGGAAACTCATCAAGGAGATAACCAACATGGGGATGTTTGTGGCCTCTGGAGGGTCTCTGGAAGCCCAGGGGTGGCCGTTTTCGCCCTCCCAGAGGCTCGAGAAAAGCCACTGGAGCCTGGGGAGGGTGAAATCCTCTCCATGGTGCAGGAAGCTGAGTAGCCCCCCCCCTCCCCATGGCCACGCCCACCCAGCAACGGGGCATAGAACCAGTTGCTGAAAATTTTCAATCCCACCCTTGGCTGCAGGCTAGATGGGGAAGTCAAAAGCAATGCACCCCCCTCCCCAAAAGGGAATGGCAAACCGCTTTTGTGTCATTTTATAGCAATAGCAGTTAGACTTATATACCGCTTCATAGGGCTCTCAGCCCTCTCTAAGCGGTTTACAGAGTCAGCGTATTGCCCCCAACAACAATCCGGGTCCTCATTTTACCCACCTCAGAAGGATGGAAGGCTGAGTCAACCTTGAGCCGGTGAGATTTGAACCGCTGAACTGCAGATAGCAGTCAGCTGAAGTAGCCTGCAGTGCTGCATTTAACCACTGCGCCACCTCGGCTCAAGATACTCACAGGAGTTGTGAAGACACTCTCACAATTCTTTCCTATTTCTTTGAGGAACACACGTCTCCATCTTCTTTCTCCTCAGTTCATTGGGACGGCAGCGTTGATCGTGTGTGTGCTGGCCATTGTGGATCCTTACAACAACCCCGTGCCAAGAGGTTTGGAGGCCTTCACCGTTGGCTTCGTCATCCTGGTCATTGGGACCTCCATGGGCTTCAATTCCGGTTACGCCGTCAACCCAGCCCGAGACTTGGGCCCCCGTCTCTTCACCGCCATTGCTGGCTGGGGTACCGAAGTTTTCACGTAAGTGGCTGTTTTGCGTCTGGGACTGGACTTTGTGAAAAGGGGGCTGGACTAGAAGACCTCCAAGGTCCCTTTCAACTCCTCTGTTCTTCATTAAAAGATACGAAGAAGAACGGTTGCAGGAAAATTGGGATTTGGCTAGTCTAATGAATAGAAAGACTAGGAGGGACATGATAGCAGTCTTCCAGTATTTGAGGGGCTGCCCCAAAGAAGAGGGGAGTCCACCTATTTTCCAAAGCAGCAGAAGGCAGGACAAGAAACAATGGATGAAAACTAATAAAAGAGAGAAGCAAGCTGGAATTAAGGAGAAACTTCCTAACAGTGAGAACAGTTAACCATGGAACAGCTTGCCACCAGAAGCAGGGGGTTGGACTGGAAGATCTCCAAGGTCCCTTCCAACTCCTATTTCTATTTCTATTTCTATTTCTATTTCTATTTCTATTTCTACTTCTACTTCTACTTCTACTTCTACTTCTACTTCTATTTCTATACTATGCTATTCCTATTCCTATTCCTATTCCTATTCCTTTTTCTATTTTCTATTTTCTATTATTTTCTATTATTTTCTATTATTTTCTTTCTATCTTCTATCTTCTATCTTCTATCTTCTATCTTCTATCTTCTATCTTCTATCTTCTATCTTCTATCTTCTATCTTCTATCTTCTATCTTCTATCTTCTATCTTCTATCTTCTATCTTCTATTTTCTATTTCTATTTTCTATTTTCTATTTTCTATTTTCTATTATTTTCTATTATTTTCTATTATTTTCTATTATTTTCTATTATTTTCCATTTTCCATTTTCTATTTCCTTTTTCTTTTTCTATTTTCTATTATTTTCTATTATTTTCTATTATTTTCTATTATTTTCTATTATTTTCTATTATTTTCTATTATTTTCTATCATCTTCTATCTTCTATCTTCTATCTTCTATTTTATTTTCTATTTTCTATTCTTCAAAGCACCAGAAGGCAGGACAAGAAGCAATGGATGGAAATTACTCAAGGAGAGAAGCAACCTAGAACTAAGGAGAAATTTCCTGACAATTAACAATTAATTAGCGGAACAACTTCTAGTCCAGAGGTTATGGATTCTCCATCACTGGAGGCTTTTAAGAAGAGAATGGATAGCCATTTGTCTGAAATGGTACAGGATCTCCTGCTTGAGCAGGGGGTTGGACTAGAAGACCTCCAAGGTCCCTTTCAGTTCTATTCAGATGGACTGACATTGATTGAGTAATGTTTGATGCCAAGGAAGTTTTCTAGTAGGCACAGTCGGTGAGATGGAGTGTGGAATTGAGGTGTGGAGTCGAGGAACAATTCCATTGTTAATGATCGCCCAATGAATCATAGATGCTACAGTTGTCCTGGATCCTGGCCAAAAATTGACAGGAGGGATCTAAAATTCAATTTTGCTTGTAGAGTTCGGTGGAAAGAGGAGATGGTTCAAAGGCAAGGGGGGGGGAAAGTGGGGGGAATAGACCCCCAATGATCTTGAAAAGCATCAAGAGAAATAAGCCATTGAGGGAGATGCGAAGAGATATAACTGTGAATTCCTCAGTGCTCTCTGACCTTCGTGGTTACATAAAGAGGAGGAGGAAGAGGAGGGAAACTGTGGGGTCTTGGTGCTCTCTGAGCTTGGTGGTTTCTTTGCAAAGATTTCATGACCCAGTTGGGTCACATCTTCAGTGCTACTGATATAGTACTACTCATACTGGTAGTACTGATTGGGTCACCTAGTTGGGCCACGAAATGTCTGCAGGAAGACAACCAAGCTTGGAGAGAGCCAAGGACCTCACAGTCCTCCTTCTCTCCTCCCTCCCTCCTCCTCCTCTTCACAAACCCCACTCCCTTCTAGAACTAGTTCTCAAAACATCTGCAAGAAAACCACCCAACTTAGAGAGCACCAGGGACCTCACATTCCTCCTCTTCCCCTTCCTCCTCCTCTCCATAAATCCCACTCCCTTCTAGAACTGATGATGTTACCTAGTTGGGTCTCGAAACATCTGCAAGAAAACCACCCAACTTAGAGAGCACCAGGGACCTCACATTCCTCCTCCTCCTCCTCCTCCTCCTCCTCCTCCTCCTCCTCTCCATAAACCCCACTCCCTTCTAGCCCTGATGATGTTACCTAGTTGGGTCATGTCATGAAACCGCCCAACTCAAAGAGCACCAAGCACAGTCCTCCTCCTCCTCCTCCTCTCCACCAAACTCCCTTCTAGCTCTGATGATGTTACCTAGTTGGGTCATGGAACGTCTGCAAGGAAACCACCCAGCTCAGAGAGCGCCCAGGATCTTACAGTTCATCCTTGAGTTATCGATATTCTCTCCTCTTGGCCCAGCCAAATGTATTTCCTTCACCGTTTCTTCTGCTTGTATCTTGCAGGGCTTGTGGACACTGGTGGTGGATCCCCATCATTGCTCCCTTCCTGGGTGCCATCGCAGGTGTTCTGGTCTACCAGCTGATGATCGGTTGCCACGATGAACCTCCTGAATTCAGCGACGAGGAAAGCGTCAAGCTGTCCAATGTGAAGCAGAGGGATAACCTTTGAAGCTGCACAATTTGCTCTCTGGACACTGTTTTTTTTTTTTAAAAAAATAATGATAAAAAATTAAAAAAAAACCTGAAAAGAACCAAACAAGACAGCAAAATGTTCACACCAGAGGATTTTGGAGTCTTCTCCACACTTACTTCTTTGTCTAACCTTGTTTGTTTTGATTAAGGCAGCTTTTCCCCATCAGGTTCCCTCCAGGTGCTTTGGAGCTAGAATTCCCAGGTTCCTCTTTCAACATGCTGGCTGGGGAGGATGGGGATTGCAGATCTGGACGTCACCAGATGGAGGGAACTGCATGGGAATGTCCACGTCTACCGAATTTCCTAAGGCAGCTTTCTCCCATCAAGTTCTTTCTGGAACTAGAAATCCCAGGTTCCTTTTTTGACCATGTTGCCTGGGGAGAATGGGAATCGCGGATCTGGAGGTTACCAGGTGGAGGGAATTTGCCTGTGAATACACATGTTGATGCTTCTATTAAGGTAGCTTTCTCCCGTCAGGTTCCCTCCAGATGTTTGAGAACTAGAATTCCCAGGTTTCTCTTCGGTCATGTTGGTTGGGAAGAATGAGAATTGCAGTCCCAACAGATCTGGAGGTCACCCGATGGAGAAAACTGCCTGTGTTTATATGCATATCTCATATCTTGTTGGGGGATTTCGATCTATCTTGTCTTGTCTTGACGGACCAGATGTTCCATAGTTCTGCTCCCAGGTGGAATATTTTGGGTGGTCTTACCTGGGGCTCCGTCTTCACTAACTCCTAACAGGTTTCCTGCTTTGATCCTCTCTGTTGCTTCTTCCTTTAGCATGAGATAGGTTTGGAAGGTATGAATTCATTTTTGTAAATAAATTTGTGGCCGCGGTTTGAGAGAAGGATGGGGGAAATGCTATTGCAGCTTCCGTGCACAGCTGGATATTCCCAATCCACTGATTTTTAGGGCTGGATTTTCTGCAAGACATTTTGGGTGAAAGTCAACGTTACAGAATCAGAGAGTTGGAAGGGACCTTGGAGGTCTTCTAGTCCAAGCAGAAGACCCTACACCATTCCAGAAAACAAAAATGGTTATCCAACATCTTGTTGAAAACCTCCAGTGATGGGGCCACCCCAACTTCTGGGTGAAGACCTAAATCTGGCCAATTTATCCCTCTTCATTATTTGCAAGAAAGGGAAACTTTCGACAATATTAATTGAATTCAAGTATGGGTAGACAGGGGAAAATCCAGTCAAGGGGAAGATGTGACCTTCAGCCAAACACTGTGGAAAAAGTTGGGTTGGGAGTTCTCATGCTGTGTTTCTTGGCCAACTAGAACGTTGTCTAGATTATTCTAGACAAATTACCTTCCTCCCCATTGTTCATGTCTTTTGCTTTCTGAAGAACCACTGGGCGCATTTAATTCTTGCTTTAACTTCTTTTCGTTCATTGCTTTAAGCACGCATTTAGGAAAAGATCCTCAGATGGTTACTGCTACCATGAGTCCTTCACACCCAAGGGATTGAGGTCTCAAGCAGAATATGGTGTGGCAGGATTAAGGGTTGAATTTTGGCCCAGGGTTTTTTTTTTAACATACACTAGGCTATTTTCAATGCCTAGTGGGTAGAGCTGGGAAGAAAACCAAGCATAGATTATTAATATCATGTAATACCTTCAGTTATTTGAGAGCCAGTTTAGTTTAGAGGTTAAGGCACCAGGAGATGGTGAGTTCTAGTCCCACCTTAGCCATGAAATCCAACTGAGTGTCTTTTGGGCCAATCACCAGGAGGCTGGGAGTTCTAGTCTTGCCTTAGTTGTGAAAGCCAGCTAGGTGACTTTGGGCCAATCACTAGGAGGCTGGGAGTTCTAGTCTTGCACTAGTTATGAAAGCCAGCTGGGAGACTTTGGGCCAATCACCAGGAGACAGTGAGTTCTAGTCCCACCTTAGCCATGAAATCCAACTGAGTGTCTTTTGGGCCAATCACCAGGAGGCTGGGAGTTCTAGTCTTGCCTTAGTTATGAAATCCAACTGAGTGTCTTTTGGGCCAATCACCAGGAGACTGGGAGTTCTAGTCTTGCCTTAGTTATGAAAGCCAGCTAGGTGACTTTGGGCCAATCACCAGGAGACAGTGAGTTCTAGTCTTGCCTTAGTTATGAAAGCCAGCTAGGTGACTTTGGGCCAATCACCAGGCGATGGTGAGTTCTAGTTTCCACTTTAGACACAAAAGGTTGGTTGAGTGACTTTGGGCCAGGTAGTCTGTCTCAGCCCAACCCACCTTACAGGGTCGTTGTTATGGGGAAAATAGGAGGAGGAAGGAGTATTAGATATATTCGCTAACTTGAACTATTTGCAAAAATAATAAAGGCAGAATACAAATAAAATCAATAAAAATTTATCTGGACCCATCCTTTAAAAAAAAGGACTTCCGCTGAAGCTATGTGCCAATGTGATGCAAGATTTCTTAAATTTCCTGAACAACCTGTAAAGTTTGAAATTTGTACTGTATTTCCAGGTATTTTTTTTTAAATGAAATTAATACACCTCTTGTATAATTTCTGTTACTGTTTTGCAATATTTGTAAACTGGATTGTAATAAATAGGCTGGCATTGCAAATGCTGCTGTTTGATATGAATGAATCCTTTGTATTTCTATTTTTGTGGAGTCCTTGGTGCTCTCTGAGCTTGGGGGTTTTCTTGCAAACATTTCATAACCAAGCTAGGTAATATCATCAGTGCAAGTGGAGTTTATGGAGAAGAGGAGGAGGAGGAAGAAGAAAAAGAGGAAGAGATAGAAAGAGGAGGAGGAATAGAATAGATATTGGGATGAAGATGAATAAAATAGAATAGAATAGAATAGAGGGTCTCTTGCTTGAGCAGTGGGTTAGACTGGAAGACCTCCAAGGTCCCTCCAGCTCTATTCTGATTGATTGATTGAATAAATAAATAAATAACATAAGAACAGAGTTGGAAAGGACCTTGGAGGTCTTCTAGTCCAACCCCCTGCTTAGGCAGGAAACCCTTCACCCCTTCAGACAAATGGTTATCCAACATCTTACAAACTTCCAGTGTTGAAGCATTCACAACTTCTGGAGGCAGGTTGTTCCACTGATTAATTGTTCTAACTGTCAAGAAATTTCTTCTTAGTTCTATGTTGGATCTTAGAGTAGAGTAGAGTAGAGTAGAGTAGAGCAGAGTAGAATCGAATCGAATCAAATAGAAAAGCAGAGTCAGAAGGGACCTTGGATATCTTCTAGTCCAACTCCCTGCTTAGCCAGGAAACCCTACACCACTTCAGACAAATGGTTATCCAACATCTTACAAACTTCCAGTGTTGGAACATTCACAACTTCTGGAGGCAGGTTATTCCACTTGCCAGGAGAAGGAGGAAAAGGTGAAGGAGAAGGAGAAGAAGAAGAAGAAGAAGGGGAGGAGGAGGAAGAGTAAGAGAAGGAGGAAGAAAAGGAAGAAGAGGAAGAAGAAAAGATAACAACAACAACAACAACAACAACAACAAAAGGAGGAGGAAGGAGGAAGGAGGAAAGAGGAGGACAATTATGTTTTTTCCCCCCTTTAGACTTTTCATAACCCCACTAGGTAACTTTATCAGTGCACTAATCTAGCTATCTAGTTTGATAATGAAAGGTTTGCAGGAAAACCACTAAGCTCAGAGATCAACAAGGGCTCCATTTATTAAGCACAACTTTGCAACTCAACAGATGGGTGACTGGCTTTGCTTTTCCCTACTTCTGAGTCAAACACTGGCTCTATTTCCACATTGTACTTGACCCGCTAAGGCAGTGTTTCTCAACCTTGGCAACTTGAAGATGTCCGGACTTCAACTCCCAGAATTCCCCAGCCAGCATTCGCTGGCTGGGGAATTCTGGGAGTTGAAGTCCGGACATCTTCAAGTTGCCAAGGTTGAGAAACACAGTGCTAAGGGAACTAATCTTTTCTCTGCGTGGAAACAAAATACATCCATGAGCACCAACGAACAGTCAGAAGACATGAGGAAACCTCTTTAATTTCACAACACAAGGACAGACTTCACCATAGTTTCAACTGGGACATTCTGAGCAACTTAGACCTAGTCAAGTCCAAACATGCCAGAGGATTCCTGGAAGCCTGGAACGCTGACAAATCGGCCATTGACAGGCAAATTGAGATAAGCAACATTTACATACCAATTGAAAGAGTCAAAATATTTCCTCACTGGCAAACAACACCCAGAGAAGCAGAAGTGAACACCAAGATTCATTCTAAACCAGCAATCAAGAAGCAAATTACACCCAAATTAATAAAGGAACTACTAAGACCATTCTCACCAACAATGACAGTTTCTATATAAGCAGAAGTAAATCTCATTTCATCCCAGCACTGATGGCAAAACGTAGTTGGGTTATGAAACATCTGCAAGAAAATGAGAGCACTAAAGATCCCACAGTCGTAATCCTCCTTCTCCTTCTCCTTCTCCTTCTCCTTCTCCTTCTCCTTCTCCTTCTCCTCCTCCTCCTCCTCCTCCTCCTCCTCCTCCTCCTCCTCTTCCTCCTCCTCCTTCCTCCTCCTCCCTTTCTCCTTTTCGTCCTCCACCCCAGAGATCTCCCTCCCTTCTAGCACGGATGATGTTACCTAGTTGGGTCATGAAATGTCTGCAAGAAAACCACCCAGCTCAGAGAGCACCAAGGACTCCACATTCTCCTCCTCCTCTCTGCAAACCCCTGTCCCTTCTAGCACTGATGATGTTACCTAGTTGGGTCATAAAACATCTGCAAGAAAACCACCAAGCTCAGAGAGCACCAGGGACGCCACAGTTCAACCCTGAGCTGCAAAGATTCTCTTCTATTGGTCAAAATGGTTTCCCAACTTGACACCCCCCAGATGTTGGAGGGCAAAATACTTGAATATAAACTTGCTGACCAGGGAAGTATATAAACAGAGAGCAAACCCCTTTGTTCTTACACTGAAGATGTTACCTAGTTGGGTCATGAAATGTCTGAAAGAAAACAACCAGGTTCAGACAGCATGAAGGACCGCACAGTCCTCCCCCTCCTTCCTTCCTTCCTTCCTTCCTTCCTTCCTTCCTTCCTTCCTTCCTTCCTTCCTTCCTTCCTTCCTTCTCCTCCTCTCCGCAAACCTCACTCCTTTCTACCACTGAAGATGTTACCTAGTTGGGTCACGAAATGTCTGAAAGAAAATAACCCAAGTTCAGAGAACAACAAGGACTCACAGTCTTCCCCCTTCCTTCCTTCCTTCCTTCCTTCCTTCCTTCCTTCCTTCCTTCCTTCCTTCCTTCCTTCCTTTCTTCCTTCCTTCCTTCCTTCCTTCCTTCCTCCTCCTCCTCCTCCTCCTCCTCCTCCTCCTCCTCCTCCTCTCCGCAAACCTCCCTCCTTTCTACCACTGAAGATGTTACCTAGTTGGGTCACGAAATGTCTGAAAGAAAATAACCCAAGTTCAGAGAACAACAAGGACTCACAGTCCTCCCCCTCCTTCCTTCCTTCCTTCCTTCCTTCCTTCCTTCCTTCCTTCCTTCCCTCCCTCCCTCCCTCCCTCCCTCCCTCCTCCTCCTCCTCCTCCTCCTCCTCCTCTCCGCAAACCTCACTCCTTTCTACCACTGAAGATGTTCTTTAGTTGGGTCACGAAATGTCTGAAAGAAAACAGTCCAAGTTCAGAGAACAACAAGGACTCACCGTCTTCCCCCTCCTTCCTTCCTTCCTTCCTTCCTTCCTTCCTTCCTTCCTTCCTTCCTTCCTTCCTTCCTTCCCTCCCTCCCTCCCTCCCTCCCTCCCTCCCTCCCTCCCTCCTCCTCCTGTCCGCAAACCTCACTCCTTTCTACCACTGAAGATGTTACCTAGTTGGGTCACGAAATGCCTGAAAGAAAATAACCCAAGTTCAGAGAACAACAAGGACTCATAGTCTTCCCCCTTCCTTCCTTCCTTCCTTCCTTCCTTCCTTCCTTCCTTCCTTCCTTCCTTCCCTCCCTCCCTCCTCCTCCTTTCAGCAAACCTCACTCCTTTCTACCACTGAAGATGTTCTTTAGTTGGGTTATGAAATGACTGCAAGAAAACAAGCATGCTCAGTGCTTGGTTCATACCTATGGAGAGCAACCTTGAAGCTAACAATTCTTATTTCCCAATCTGCATTTTAGCTCTATCATTCCTAACCTTCTCTGTATGTTTTCATAAATTCCACTCCACAGACCAGGCCACTTCATTTATTGACTTATTACATTCCTTTAGACCTGTGAAACTACCTTCCAGTTTTTCTTATCTGCTTTCCTTTGTTTTTCCGTTCATGCCTTCCTTCACACCCTTCACTCTTTACACCTCTTAAATTCCAACTTGCCATTTTTAATGTGCTGTGAATTATCACCAAATGAGGTCATTCGTGCCACTCTCCAGGCTACCCATCCCGAATTTAGTCACATACAGGTAATTCTCGACTTACAACGCTCATAGAGCTCGAAATTTCCATAGCTAAGTGAGACAAATCTTATGTGACTTTTGCCCCATCCTTTGACGAGGAGAGCACATCTTTCTCCTTCCATCCTGGCCACTTTTTAAAGAGGGCACAATCGAGAGCGTTTTAACAAACGGCATCCCTGTTTGATTCGGTGGCCCCAGTGCCTCAGATAGAAAGTCCCTACAGAGAGTGGTGAGGACAGCGGAGAGGATTATAGGAAGCTTACTTCCCATCATTCAGGATGACTTTTATAAATGCAATGTGCTTAGAGCTCAAAGCATTGTTAGAGACCCCACATACCCACTCTATGGTCTGTTTATGTTGCTCCCCTCAGGGAGGGGGTTTCAAAGTATCTATAGCAGGACCACCAGATTCTACAACAGCTTTCTTTCCTCTGCCATCCATCTGGTAAACTCGCAAGGTTCGTTTTTCTCACCATTTGCATCCAAACTCAACTGCTGTTTCTTTGTGTCATATAATAGATGTGGGTATATGCATAATTTTGCATTTATTTATTTTGCCATGTTTATGTAGTGTACGTTGGAAGGGGTGACCCTTTGAGAGCGGCAGGCAATGAAATTTCATTTTAATGTATGCCGATTTAATGGACATTCAAAGTGACCACGACGTTAATCTAAGTTCTTCCTTGCCACATTTGTTAAGTGAATCACTGCAGTTGTAAGAATCCGGTTATTAAGTGAATCCATCTTCCCCCTTGGCTTTGCTCGTCAGAAGGTTGCAAAAGGGGATCATGTGACTCCAGGACTCTGTGACCGTCGTAAATACAAGTCAGGTGCGAAACTCTGATCACATGACCACGGGGATGCTGCATTGGCCCGAAGTGTGAAAAACAGTCACGAGTCCTCCCTTTTTCCCAGTGCAAAAGTAGGTTGCAACTTTGAATGGTCACTAAATGATTAGTCATAAGTCAAGGACTTCCTGTAATGCAGTATAGCTGTAGGTTAAGCCGCTGCTGTCCATCCCAGTCATATCTTCTTGTTAATGGTCAGTAGAAAGTAGAAACGGTCTTCGACATACAAATTTCCATCGCTAATCAAGAAGGATGTTAACTGAGTCACGCCCAAATACTTCCCTTTATCTCCAAGGTTGTTAAGCGAATCACTGCTGTTGCTAAGTGAATCCTGTGGCTGTTAAACATATCCAATACAATACAATAGCAGAGTTGGAAGGGACCTTGGAGGTCTTCTAGTCCAACCCCCTGCCTAGGCAGGAAACCCTAGACCGTTCCAGACAAATGGCTATCCAACATCTTCTTAAAGACTTCCAGTGTTGGAGCATTCACAACTTCTGGAGGCAACTTCTGTTCAACTGATTAATTGTTCTAACTGTCAGGAAATTTCTCCTCAGTTCTTAGTTGCTTCTCACCTTGATTAGTTTCCATCCATTGCTTCTTGTTCTGCCCTCAGGTGCCTTGGAGAATAGTTTGACTGCCTCTTCTTTCTGGCATCCCCTGAACGACCTACTGGGCCCACCGGAAGTCAGAAAATGGGCTTTTTCCGGCCTCCGGGGGTGGGGTGGGGAGGCCATTTCCCCCCTCCCCAGGCTTCAGGAAAGCTGTGCGCGCATGCACAGGGCAGTGGGCATGTGTCACGCATGCATGCGCAGGAGGCACGGCGCGGGGGAGGGCATTAAATTATGATGGTGGGCACGCGTGTGTGCGTGCTTTTGGCACCTGAGGTGAAAAAGGTTCACCATCCCTGGACTAGAGATTATAGCAATAGCAATAGCAGTTAGACTTATATACCGCTTCATAGGGCTTTCAGCCCTCTCTAAGCGGTTTACAGAGTCGGCATATCGCCCCCAACAACAATCTGGGTCCTCATTTCACCCACCCCGGAAGGATGGAAGGCTGAGTCAACCTTGAGCCGGTGAGATTAGAACTGCTGGACTGCAGATAACAGTCAGCTGAAGTGGCCTGCAGTACTGCACCCTAACCACTGCGCCACCTCGGCTCTTATCTAAGATAGATAGATAGATGATAGATAGATAGATAGATAGATAGATAGATAGATAGATAGATAGATAGATAGATAGATGATAGATGATAGATAGATAGATATGATTAGATAGATAGATGATAGATAGATAGATAGATAGATAGATAGATAGATAGATGATAGATGATAGATGATAGATAGATAGATATGATTAGATAGATAGATGATAGATAGATAGATAGATATGATTAGATAGATAGATGATAGATAGATAGATAGATAGATAGATAGATAGATAGATAGATAGATAGCAATAGCAATAGCAATAGCAGTAGCAGTAGCAATAGCAGTTCGACTTCTATACCGCTTCATAGGGCTTTCAGCCCTCTCTAAGCGGTTTACAGAGTCAGCATATTGCCCCCACAGTCTGGGTCCTCATTTCAGGATGGAAGGCTGAGTCAACCTTGAGCCGGTGAGATTTGAACCGCCGAACTGCCTGCAGTGCTGCATTTAACCACTGCGCCACCTCGGCTCTTATAGGTGAAACCTGGCTCAAAAACAACAACTGTGAGAGGGATCTTGCAGTCCCAGGGGCCGATCCTTTAAACGTGAGCCAGCCATGTGCAGCAGCTGCCAAAAAACCCCCTAATCCCAGGTTGTATAAACAGAGGCATGGAACCAAGATCACATGAAGTGTTAGTTACTGCTTTATAAAACCCTTAGTAAGGCCACACCTGGACTCTTGCAACCAATTTTGGTCACTAGATCATACAGTCCAGGGTTGTATAAATAGAGGTATGCAATCAAAATCACGTGGAGTATTAGTACTGCTTGAGGTCCCTTCTCCTGTATAAAAAGAGGGCTGTGATTTGGGTGGGATGAGAGAAGATGTGATATACATAACAAATAATTCATTTTTTTTGTTTAAAAAGGTTTTATTTCTTTAAAAAAAACACAAATATTTCATCATTCGTCAATCATTAAAACATTGAAGTACAATTCTTTTTGTATGCCCCTCCCTCCCTCCCCCCCACCCCCTCCTCCTTCCCCCCCCCGACTTCCCAGAACCCGTACACGGTATGGATTTCTAACAAACACAGTCTAAAATCTATTGAGAAAAAAGAGATAAAGAAATTAATGACATTCTACATTGACCTTAGCTTCTTCTTACTGAACTAACTTTAAACAGTTTAAATCATTTCTGATCTTAAGCATAGGCTAACTGGAATTTCTTGGTCCCGTATTTATTTTGTATATTAAATAACAAATAATTCTTAATTAGTTACAATAATAACCAAAGAAATGTTAACGGATAATGTTTAATGATATTTATATGTATTGGCATTGGTAAAAACAACTGTATAAAAGCTTTATACTTGGAGTGAATTGGAGTGGGGAAAAGGGGGGGGGAATGCTTAGATATTTTATTAATTGATTTTTTAAAAAAGAATATGTGATAAGATGTAATGCTACAGAAGATTTGTCGAGACTGCCAATGAATGCCAGTGGGTAGCTGTATTTTTGAATGCAAATGATACCAGATAAAAGCACGTTTAAATAATTTCAGTTAAATGAGAATGGTGGTGCACTGATAGTAAAATACATGAAGATTTTTGATGTAAAATGTACTGTTCAATGGGAAGGAAATATATGTAATGATAATGATAGAAACGCACGAAAACTGTTCGTAGCCGATCGACACACTTTCGACAGGATGTAATGAAGGATGATTCTTTTTTTTGTGTTTTTGTTTATTTAAAACAATAAAAAAATTCAAAAAAAAAAAGAGGGCTGTGAAAGTATCTACAGACCAGGGGTGGGTTTCAGGCGGTTCGCGGCGGTCCCCGCGAACCGGTTGGTCGGCGTTCCCGGAAGTAAGTAACTTCCGGGAACGCCGAAGGATCCACCCGCCCGCCCACATTTCTTACCCGGTTTTGATGAGTTCTGCGCTTCCAGGCATGCGCAGAACGCAAACAGCGCCTGCGCGATCCTCCAGGAGCAGCTGGAGCATCGCACAGGCGCTAGTACACATGTGTGCACTGTGCGCGTGCATGAGGACGCCGCCGGCCCCGTTCCAACCGAACCGGTTGGAACGGGGCGAGAAACCCACCCCTGCTACAGACCCTTCGCATCCTGGACATAAATTGTTTCAACTTCTACCCACAAAACGATGCTATAGAGCACTGTACACCAGAACAACTAGACACAAGGACAGTTTATCCGGAAACCAGAAGAAAAACTGCCCATTGTGCATGCATGCGCCGGGAAAATGATCTTCTGGTTTCTGGGGCATGCATGCATGCGCACTGACTACCTGGGCTTCTGGTTCCTGATTTCTAGCCGTCGTGTCCATGTGAAGACCAGCTTAGACAGTTCAAACCATTCTTAAAGATCCGTCTCGTCCTGGGCAACCATTTTTTTTAACTATTACCATTTGGCAGACGGTACAGGACAATAAAAACAAGGAGAAGTAGACTGGAAAACAGCTTCTATCCCAGAGCAGTAACTATCTTGAATTCTATCGTAAAGGGCAACACGAATGCAATATCAGGGGTTTTCAGTTCAATGGTATAGAATGTGAAGGACATGTGATTTCATTTTAGCAATAGCAATAGCAATAGCAGTTAGACTTATATACCGCTTCATAGGGCTTTCAGTCCTCTCTAAGCGGTTTACAGAGCCAGCATATCGCCCCCAACAACAATCCGGGTCTTCATTTCACCCACCTCGGAAGGATGGAAGGCTGAGTCAACCTTGAGCCGGTGAGATTTGAACAGCCGAACTGTTGAACTGCAGTCAGCTGAAGTAGCCTGCAGTGCTGCACTCTAACCACTGCACCACCTCGGCTCATTTTATTTTTATAGGTTTTTTTTAAAAAAAAAGTATAATGTACACTGAAGATGGCCTTTAACTTTGTTTTATGAGGTGCAATGACCATAAAGCAGAGGTGGGTTCCTACCAGTTCGCACCAGTTTGGTAGAACCGGTTCGTCAAATCTACCAAACCGGTTAGAAGAGGTTCCACCGGTGGACCTGGAAAGCAGGCCACACCTACAGAAGAGGTTCCAAACATTTTTTGAAAGCCACCACTGCCACACACACACACACACACTGACACAGAGAGAGAGAGAAAAAAAAAGAAAGGAAGAAAGAAAGAAAGAAAGAAAAAAGAAAGAAAAAGAGTGAGAGAGAGATGAAAGAAAAAAAGAAAAAAGGGACAGAGAGACAAAAGGAAGGAGAGAGAGAGAGAGAGAGAGAGAGAGAGAGAGAGAGAGAGAACACATGGCCAGCAAGCCACTCCTACCAGGTCACATGGCCGGCAAGCCACTCCCACAAAGGAGGCCACACCCACAGAGTAGGTTCCAAATTTTTTTGAAACCCACCACTGCCATAAGCAGTGGTTCCCAAACTTGGCAACTTTAAGACTTGTGGACTTCAACTCCCAGAATTCTGGCTGGAGAATTCTGGTAGTTGAAGTCCACAAGTCTTAAAGTTGCCAAGTTTGGGAGCCACTGCCATAAAGTAAAGTAAACTAAAGTAAACTAAAGTAAACTAAAATAAACTAAAGTAAACTAAAGTAAACTAAAGTAAACTAAACTAAAGTAAAGTAAACTAAACTAAACTAAATTAAACTAAGCATCATGGCTTCAAAATCTAAGGGATTAGTTTGGACAAAACTGAACAATACTTTTTTGTGCAGCTGTTGATAAAAATAGGATTGCCAACATGTGGTGAAGGATATGGCACAACAAGAGGAAGTTGTCTAAACAGAGGCATGGAATCAAAATCACGCCAAGTCTTAGTACTGCTTGATAAAGCCTTAGTAAGGCCACACCAGGAATGCCGCACCCACTTTTGGTCCCCGCATTACAAAAAGAAAAAAGAGATTGAGACTTTGGAAAGTCAATCTCTCAATCGCCCCGCAGCAGCGAGTTGAGTGGTGATGAATTGGCCAAGGTTGAGTTGACCCGTTCTGACCCCGGACGAACCCAGTTCTTCCATCGCAGAGGGCTGGCTGTTGTGGGAAAATGCTGGAGAACGGAGTGTGTTGTAAACATCTCTCCAATTCCTATAGCGAGATAAATCAAAAGACAGAAGGAAAACAAGCCATCTGGAACGTGCTCCCTTCCCCGTTCAATAGTTTTGCCAACAGGCATTGACAAATCCTCTTCAGTTTATTTTTGCCAGCAGAGGTCAACTCTGCGGCTGCCTTTCATCCCGGACTCTTATGGGAAGGGAATGTGGAGGTCAGCTGACCCTCAACAATGAGTGGAGAAATGGGCAAGGGGCCTTCCAATCCAAGGGGTCCCTCTGGCACCCTCTTGCCCCACACTTTCAGCCATGGGCTGGAGGGAAGGAGTATAATGGAGGTGGTGACCTTTGGAGAGCTGTATGCAATTAAAATTAAGATTTCATTTTAATGCATGCCAATCAGTGGACATTCAAAGTGACAATAATTATTTCTATTCTATTCTATTCTATTCTATTCTATTCTATTCTATTCTATTCTATTCTATTCTATTCTATTCTATTCTACTCCATTCCTATTCCTATTCCTATTCCTATTCCTATTCCTATTCCTATTCCTATTCCTATTCCTATTCCTATTCCTATTCTAATTTCTATATTCTATTCTATTCTATTCTATTCTATTCTATTCTATTCTATTCTATTCTATTCTATTCTATTCTATTCTATTCTATTCTATTCTATTCTATTCTATTCTATTCTATTCCATTCCATTCCATTCCATTCCATTCCATTCCATTCCATTCCATTCTATTTATTCTGTTCTGGTTCTTGTTCCTATTGCTCTTCCTCTTCCAATTTCTATTCTATTCTGTTCTGTTCTATTCTATTCTATTCCTATTCCTATTCCTATTCCTATTCCTATTCCTATTCCTATTCTTATTCCAATTTTAATTCCAATTACTATTCTATTCTAATTTCAATTCAATTCTATTCAATTCTTTCCTATTCCATTTCTATTCTAATTTCTATATTCTGTTCTGTTCTATTCTATTCTATTCTTCCCTCCCTCTCATCTCCCTCCCACCAGCTTTCCTTCCTTCTTTCTTCCCTCCTTCTCATCTAGTCCAACCTCCCCTCCCATCCAAGCAGGAGACCCTACACCATTTCTGACCAATGGCAGTCCAGTCTCTTCTTGAAAACTTCCAGTGATAAACTCCCACAACTTCTGAAGGCAACTTCAGTTCCATGGGTCGATTGCTCTCACTGTCAGAAAGTTTCTCCTTATTTCCAGGTTGAATCTCTCCTTGATCAGTTTCCATTCATTGTTCCTTGTCTGGCCTTCAGGTGCTTTGGAAGATAGATTGACCCCCCTCTCCTCTCTGGGGCAGCCCCTCAAATATTGGAAGATTGCTCTCCTGTCTCCCCTGGTTCTTTTCTTCCCTAGACCAGCCAAGTGGCTTCTTCTGTTCTTCTCTTGTCCAGTTGGCCTAACCTTGAGAGCAACCCGTCAGTGTGAGCATTCCGTGGTGAAACATGTCCTTTGTGGTCGCCCCTCGTGTTCCCAGGAGGCATTATGCAAGATGAGGCTTGCTTGGAATCGCTTCGGAAATAGAGCAATCTGAACATAACAGATGTTTTGACATCGGTAATCGCCAGACACCGCCCAGAGTCATGTACTGTGAGATGGGCGGCTCTATCAATTTGATTAATAAGTAAAATAAATATGTACGGGCTGTCAAGACAGGTGGAGGGCTGAGAAGGGGCATGTTGACTCCCTTCAAGACACCAGTGTCAGCCTAATTATGTTCCTGGACTGGAATAGATGGTAGAAGGGTTGATTTATGTTTGAGTTACTAGAACACTGTTTCTCAGCCTTGGGCATGGGAAGAGCTGTGGATCTCAACTCCCAGAATTCCCTAGCCAGCATCCATGGAGTTCAACTCCTAGAATTCCCCAGCCAGCATCCATGGAGTTCATCTCCCAGAATTCCCCAGCCAGCATTTATGGACCAACTCCCAGAATTCCCTAGCAAGCATCCATGGAGTTCATCTCCCAGAATTCCCCAGCCAGCATTCATGGACCAATTCCCAGAATTTCTCAAGCATCATCGGTTAACTTCGACTCCCAGAATTCCCCAGCCAGCATTCATGGAGTTCAACTGCCAGAATTCCCCAGCCAGCATTCATGGATCAACTGCCAGAATTCCCCATCCAGCATCTGTGGATTTTGACTCCCAGAATTCCCCAGCCAACATCGGTTGACTTCCACTCCCAGAATTCCCCAGCCAGCATTCATGGACCAATTCCCAGAATTCTCCAGCCAGCATCCGTGGACTTCAACTCCCAGAATTCCCCATCCAGCATGGCAGAGTAGGGAAGTTTGGGAGTTGAAGTCCACAGGACTGCAAGTGCCCCAGGTTGAGAAAATGTGTACATTTACGCAGAGCAATTGACAGATTAATTCTACACCACAGTCAAGATTGTAGCAGTAACCTCATTATCACAGCCCTCATCTTTTCATAGAGGTGACAGGACTACACCTGTGGTTGCCATCTTGACTTTTTTGACTGTTCCCTGCCCTGTAGGCAATTTTCTCACCCCCCTTGCTCCTCGTTGTTGCCTCTCTCGACCTGTATACCGCGTAACTTTGCAAAAAAAAAAAAAAATCCATTTAATTCACCAACAACAGATTTGTATGTTAAGAATTTCTGGGGATTTAAAAAACAAAACAAGCATTGTGTTTGCTATACTTTTATACCCGGCCTGTAAAAGGAACTCTCTCTGTGGATTGTGCAATCCAATAAATATATATTTGAGGACACGAAACCATATAAAAGTCATTCAAGTGAACCTGTTCAACTTGACTCTCCTGGAAACCTTCCGTGTAAGATTCTTGGCAGTTTTACAACACGGTTTTGTTCCTTCTTCCTGAATAGCTTCAGGCGTCCCTGTGGGGACAACAAGCCTGGGAGATCCTGGTTATCTCCCAGCTCAAGTTCCAGAGAGTTTCAATCTTGGGTTAGGTCTATCCAAACTCAATGGAGCATGCAAAAATGGAGCTCAGCAACTATAATAATATAAGTAGACAAAATATATATAAAAATATAATATATAGCTGGTAGTTATGATGGCAGGAACCCACCTCTGAGATAAATGTTAGATAGATAGATAGATAGATAGATAGATAGATAGATAGATAGATAGATAGATAGAGAATAGGTAGGTAGATAGATAGATAGAGAATAGGTAGATAGATAGATAGAGAATAGGTAGATAGATAGATAGAGAATAGGTAGATAGATAGATAGATAGATAGATAGATAGATAGATAGATAGATAGAGAATAGGTAGCTAGCTAGTTAACTAGTTGGCTAGCTAGCTAGCTAGAACCCACCCCTGTGATAGATAGATAAATAGATAGATAGACAGAGAATAGGTAGATAGATAGATAGATAGATAGATAGATAGATAGATAGATAGATAGATAGATATGATAGACAGATGGTAGGTTATTAGACCAATTGAGCTTATTATCCAGGGAGGTCTTATTTTCAGGGAAACAGGGTATGTCGTTTGCAAATGCCTGGGTTTTATATCCCTTTAAAAAAAATGTTTAATCCTTTTATTGTATGTAATAATAAACTGCCAATTTACATTATCGAAGGCCTTTTGGGCATCTAGAAAAACCAATGCTGCTTGTTTCCCTGGGTGTTCTTCATAATCGGTCTAATATCTCTTCCAACCATGCCTCTTTTTTGAACAGTTGTGACCGATGGCAGAGCTGTAGAAGCCACTGGCACCCACTATGGCTGGAAGGCAGGAACATATCAAGTTGTCCTCAATGCACCCCTGGCCAGATGTTCACCCAACTGCTGCCCGTGTTTTCCCTGTTGACATTAACAGAGGCATTCCTCTGTCTTACACCATCTCTTTTTTTTCTAAAATAGTTTTTATGAATCGTTTTCATCTTTAAAAACAGAAAGTAAAACACAACCAAAAAAAAAAAAAAAACAAGATAAAAATAAGACATATATAACAATATAAAGTAATTATACAGACTTCTGTATTGGCATTCACGTTTAGCCTTCTCCATTCTCCATTGCCTTCCTATCGGTTTTAACCTCTGTAATAATATAATAACAGTAGTCCTAACACTCGTAATAATATTAATTGTTCATATCACCATTATATTTACATTGGTATTCAATACTTTAAGTTTGATAGTGATTAGTAACTTTTGTTAACTTTTATTCAATACTAGTTTAGAAAAAAGAAAAAGAAAAACTTTTTTAAAAAAAATAGTTTTTATTAAACATTTTTACCTTTAAAAACAGAAAGAAAAACACAACAAAAAAAGGAAAGAAAAAACAAGACATACCTAACAATATAAAGCAATTATACAGACTTCTGTATTGGCATTCACATTTAGCCTTCTAGTTCTCCATTCTCCATTGCCTTCCTATCGGTTTTAACCTCTGTAATAATATAATAACAGTAGTCCTAATGTAATAATATTAATTGTTCATATCACCATTATATTTACATTGTTAGTCAATACTTTAAGTTTGATAGTGATTAGTAACTTTGGTTAATTTTTATTCAATACTAGTGTAGGGAAAAAAAGGACTTCTATTTCCTGTTTTGGCTTCTCTTTTCTAGCCACTTATAAATTCTATTCCATATTTTATAGAAATCCGATTCTTCTCTTTCTTTTAGTTCCATGGGCATCTTGTCCATCTCTGCACATTCGAGTACTTTTCTAATTATTGTTTCGTCTGCGGGCCTATTGATTTGTTTCCAGTTTTGTGCGAAAGCGATCCTAGCTGCAGTGAGCGAGTGTCGTGTTAAGGTGTTGAAATCGTTCCCTCTGGATATTACAGAGGCGTTAATCTGTCTTACACCATCTCAAGCGCTCCAGTCCGGCCTACCTGTTGCGTGTCCATTTCTTGCAAGAAAACGTCTCAATCACAACAGCTGCTACTCCCTCCATCCTTCCAAGCCCTGTCTGGCCTAGGTTGCCCCCTTTATGTCATTAAATACAGGGAGTCCTCGACTTACGACAGTTAACTGAGTGGCCAGTCCAAGTTACAATGGCACTGAAAAAAAAGGGACCAATTACCATTTTTCACACTTACGACCGTTGCTGCATCCCTGTGGTCACATGATTTGCATTCGGATGCTGAACAAGGGGTTCATATTTAGGACAGTTGCAGTGCCCCAGGGTGATGGGATCCCCTTTTGTGATCTTCTGACAAACAATGTCAATGGAGAAGCCAGATTCACTTAACGACCGTGTTTCTAACTTGACAACTGCAGGGATTCACTTAGGAAATATGACAAGAAAAGTCGTAAAATATCATAAAAAGGTTATTCCCAATTTCCTCCCTCCCTCCCTTCTTTCCTTCCTTCCTTCTTCCCTCCTTCCCATCTCCCTCCACTCTCCTCCCTCTGCCCTTGACTGCTCCCTCCCTCCTTCCTTCCTCCCTCCCTTCTTCCTTCTGTCATTCCCATCTCCCTCCCTTCCCTCTATCTTTGACTCCTCCCTCCTTCCACCCTCCCTCACTCCCTGACTCCTTCCTTCCTCCCTCCCTCCTTTTCTCCCTCCCTCCTTCTCTCCCTCCCTCCTTCCTTCTCTCATTTACATTTCCCTCCTCCCTTTGTCCTTGATTCCTCCCCCTGCTCCCTCTTTCTCTCCCTCCCTCCTTCTCTTCCTTCCTTTCCCCTTCCTTCTCTCATTCCCATCTCCCTCCCTCCTCCCTTCCTCTCCCTCCCTCTCTCCTTCTCTCCGTCCTTCCCTGCTTCCTTCCTTCCTCCTTCCTTCTCTCATTCCCATCTCCCTCCCTCCCCCCTCTGTCCTTGACTCCTCCCTCCCCCTCCCTCCTTCTCCCCCTACTACCTCCCTTCTTCCTTCCTCCCTCCCTCCCTCTCTCATTTTCTCCCTCCTTTCCTGCTTCCTTCCTTCCTCTCCCTCCCTCTCTCCTTTTCTCCCTCCTTTCCTGCTTCCTTCCTTCACCCCTTCCTTCTCTCATTCCCATCTCCCTCTGTCTTTGACTCCTCCCTCCTTCCCTGCTTCCTCTCCCTCCCTCCTTCTCTCCCTCCTTCCCTGCTTCCTCTCCCTCCCTCCTTCTCTCCCTCCTTCCCTGCTTCCTTCCTTCCCCCCTTCCTTCTCTCATTCCCATCCTCCTCCCTCTGTCCTTGACTCCTCCCTCCCCTTCCTCCTTCTCCCCCTCCTTCCCTCCCTCCTTCCCTCCCTCCTCCCTCCCTCTCCCTCCCTCCTTCTCTCCTTCCTTCCTTCACCCCTTCCTTCTCTCATTCCCATCTCCCTCCCTCTGTCCTTGACTAACCCCTCCCTCCAATAAACTCTCAATCCTAGCTGCAGGGGAGAGGTTTCTGGACAGCAGTTCATCCAACTAAATTTCCCACGGCAGAAAATAAAAAAATAATAGTGCTAGATTTCTCCTTGGCACAACCCACTTCCCAAGCGCGAGGAAATCTGAAAAGGCAGAATTAGCCCTAACAGAACCCTTGAAGCCCCAATTGGGGGGGGGGATTATACAGGAGACCTCTCCCACTTCTAGCAGAAATACCTCCTTGTCCCTCCTGGGCCACCCACCCCTCCCCTGCCCTCTGGCCCACTCCCTGGCTGCTTATGGCCACGGGTGTGTGTGTGTGTGTGTATGTGTCATAAACCGGCAGGCGTGGCCGCGCGGCCAAGAAGCTGCGCTGCTGGGCAAACACAATAAAATCTCACACCAAACAAAAAGAGGTGAGGATATGGTGGCTGCAGCCACCTTCTCTATCCTGGCTGGGGAGGATGGGCATTGTAGTTCAGCCTGGGGGGGAGGGGAAGAGGAGGAGGAGGTTCTTCCAGGCTCCCAAGAAGGACAGTCAAATCTTCTTCTTTGCCTCCTTCCATCCAAGGGACTGTTCCCCTCAACCTCCCCTTTATGGCATCATTTCTCATACTGTTTCCCCTCTGTTCTGCTTCTGACTTACGACGGACATTGTAATGATTACGCTCGTAAGTTGAGGATGACCCATCGAGTTCATTTAGTGACCGCTCAAAGCTACTATGGCATTGAAAAGAGTGGCTGTTTTTCACACTTAACGGCAGTTGCCTCTTCCTCCCTGTGGTCCCCTGATCAAAATCCAGACACCTGACAACAGACTCATATTTATGACGGTTGCAGTGTCCCAGGGTCACGTGACGGAACCTTGATGAGTGACATGGAGCTGGCCATGCCCACCCCGGCCACGCCCCTGTCCACACACACACACAAAGTCAAACACAATCCCGATGTGGCCCTCAATGAAATTGAGTTTGACACCCCTGTTTTAGAGGGTCATTGAAGTACTTGGAGGTTTAACTGTGTTTTCAGGTAGCCTGTCAGAGTGGAAGAAGCTTCTTGGATGAGAGGTGAAAAGTCTTCGAAGGAAATAACAAGGAAGCCCAGTTGCTTCCTGAAAAAAAAAACACCTTTGGGACAATCAGGACTTGGAGGATGGAGAATCCCTACAAACTTTTAGCTACTGTCAGCGTTCCAAATATCATGTAGAATTAAATCAGAGTCCAAGGCAAAGTGATCCTTAAAGTTCCAATTTAATAAGGCAGACCTGTTGGCACCGTGCTATGGAATCCCAATTCTGGAAATTACATCAGAATTTCACCCAGTTAAAAGTTCATGCTCTTGTCCCCACACCCACAAATCCATCACATGGTCCAATCATCTTCTTCCACGCTGGTATCTCCACCCAGCTGCTTCCGGTCAGGTGTAAAAGTGCAGAGACAAAAGATGACCTTGGTCTTCTAGAAAAGAATGACAACAATACATTCCACAATCCTACTCCTTTCTATTCCCCCCTCCCAACTACTACACTAATGAAAAAGCATAATGAAATATGAGAAAGTGTGGCAGGCCAAAGATGCTCAAAGGGATATATAATTGCAGGCCTGACAGCTACACAATTTGGGATGAAGACCCTTGGAATGGTGTGGGAGTAGGACTGGATTTCCAGTGGAAACATTGCAGACTACAGGAAATATTTGCACCACTCAGGTGACCCTGAGGACACAGATAAACCTTCAAGTGGCCTCAAGGACCCTCTCAAAGGATGCAAATGACCAGCTGTCTGCAAGGAGTATAAATCCTTCCCTTCCCCACCATCCAGTCAGAGCTGAAGAAGCTTCTTGGATGAGAAGCGAAACGTCTTCAAAACAAAAAAACAACAACCCCAAGACAGTTCAGTTGTCACTTGAAAAAGCACCTTTGACACAACCTCAACCTGGATGACTGAGAATCTCTACAGACTTTTAGCTATGCAAAAGTCTGGGATGGAGACCCTTGGAATGGTGTAGGAGACGGAATGGATTTCCAGAGGAAAAAATTGCAGACTACAGGAACCATTTGCAGCACTCAGGTGACCCTGAGGACACAGAGAAACCTCCAAGTGGCCTCAAGGACCCTCTAAAAGGATGCAAATGACCAGCTGTCTGCAAGGAATATAAATCCTTCCTTTCCCCACCATCCAGTCAGAGCTGAAGAAGCTTCTTGGATGAGAAGCGAAATATCTTCAAAAGAAAAAAAATAAGAAAATCCAGTTGCTTCCGGAAAAATGCACCTTTGGGACAACCTTGGCCCGAATGACGGAAGATCTCTACAGACTTAAAGCATCTGGTGGCAATTTCAGAAATGACTTCAAACCCTTCAGGGCCATTGTGGGTGTCCATCATTCCATTCTAATCATATCACCCTGCCCTCCTACTGTAGCGTTTCTCCAGTCATGATTGCATCAACCTCCTTCAAGTCATCAAGAGGTCATCCCTGTTGGGTGACCCAAGACTTGGGGAGGATCTTCTGGTTGACCAACGGTCAAGCTCCAGAATGGTTTTGTGACCTCCTCTTTCCTGGAAAGCCCCTTGCAAAAGTTCACAACCACATGTGGATTTTAGTCCAATATCTTTTAGCTTCAGTACGAGTCCACCACATGTGGTAGTATGAGCCCGGCATCTGAGGGCATTTCCAGAATTTTTCGGATTTGTTCTTAGACATTCTTGCTATTCTCGTTGGGGAACAGCATCTTTTCTAGGTTTCACCACAAAACCGCGTTCGACTAAAGCGCGCTCGATGAAACCATGTAGCTGATGTCATCACAGGGCGATAACAGCGCGGAGACAGAAGCACGCTGTAAACGCTAAACCTAAAATTAACCCCTAAACCTAAACCTAAGCCCCCCTAAACCTAATCCTAAACCTAACCCTAAACCTAACCCTTAACCTAACCCTAAACCTAATCCTAACCCTTAACCTAACCCTAAACCTAACCCTAACCCTTAACCTAACCCTTAACCTAACCCTAACCCTTAACCTAACCCTAAACCTAACCCTAACCCTTAACCTAACCCTAAAGCTAACCCTAAAGCTAACCCTAAACCTAACCCTTACCTTAATTTGAATCGGCTTGCTTTCAAAGCGCTATTTAAAGCGCCCTTCTTTCTCCGCGCTGGCTGTTGTCGCCCTGTTGATGACGTCAGAGACGCGATTTAATCGGGCGCGCTTTAGTCGAGCGCGGTTTTGTCGTGCCACGCTTTTCTATAGTGTGGTGACCAAAACTGGATGCTGTATTCTACGTGTGGTCTTACTAAGGCTTTTATAGAGTAGTATTGATCCGTTCTGATCAATGGAAACTAATCTCGGTCAGTTTGCATCCATTATTCCTTGTCTGGCCTTCAAGGGTTTTGGAAAACAGGTTAACCCCCTCCGGTCTGTGACAGCCCCTTCTACCCATTGAAGGAGAGAAGCCGACCGCACCCATCCCAGGCGTGTTTCAGATGAGGCATTGGAAATGGGACTTCTGATTTTCAGGAAGTGGGAAGAGGAGTTTCCAAATAGTTCCCCTCCAGCAAAACCTGCAGGGAAGAAGGCAAGGGCAGGAAACTTCAAGAGAGAAGAATTGGATTCATCTGGTTGTTTCCCTTCACAAACCCATAAATAACTCATCAACCGGTGAATGCTGGAATGTGCCCTGCAGATGTTGCTGGATGAGTTGCATCTTGTAGAGATGTTGGGACAAAACATCACAACTTCTTTGGGAAAAAAGGGTGCAGCCGTTGCATTGGGACGACTGCACACAGCGATGGGTCCGTGTGTGTGAGTGAAACGAGGATTTGTGGCTGCATTCATACGCGTTAACATGGCTACATTCACAGCCAGTAGTGGGCAGCCAAAAAAGCCAACACAATCCTAAGCTGCATTAAGAGAGGGATAGAACCAAGATCAAGGGAGGTACTACTACCACTACTACCACTCTATGAAGCCTTAGAAAGGCCACACCTAGAATACAGCATCCAGTTTTGGTCACCATACTATAAAAAAGATGTTGAGACTCTAGAAAGAGTGCAGAGAAGAGGAACCATGAAGATGAGGGGACTGGAGGCTCAAACATATGAAGAACGGTTGCAGCAGTGGTGGGTTTCAAAAATTGTTTGAACCTACTCTCTGGGTGTGGCCGCCTTTGTGGGAGTGGCTTGCCGCCCATGTGACCGGATATGAAGATGCCAACGACACTTGTCAGAACCACCTTAAATTACCTCCCACACAGCACTGGCATCCATAAGAATAGGATGTAAACTTGTTTTTTTGACAGGCATCTTTGGTTTGCGTTAAAACAACTTCAAGACACGCAATGTTCTGATTGCGCCACAAACGCAGTAGTCATCCTTACCTTCCACAGAGGCCCTGAGTTTTAGAAATAGGAGCATGATAGTGTAGAATAATCATATCCAAGGACCAGTGGTGGGTTTCAAAAAAGTTTGGAACCTCTGGGTGTGGCCTGCTTTCCGGATCCACTGGTGGAACTTCTTCTAACCGGTTCGGTAGATTTGACGAACCGGTTCTACCGAATAGGTGCGAACTGGTAGGAACCCACCTCTGGGTTTCAGGAACTGGACATGGCTGGTCTAGTGAATAGAAGGACCAGGAGGAGACAAGATAGCAGCCTTCCAATATTTGAGGGGCTGCCACAGAGAGGAGGGGGTCAAGCTATTCTCCAAAGCCCCTGAAGGCCAGACAAGGAAGAATGGATGGAAACTGAATAAGGAGAAATTCAACCTAGAAATGAGGAATTTCCTGACAGTGAGAGCAATCAACCCATGGAACAGAAATTGCTTTCAGAAGTTGTGGGAGCTTCATCCCTGAAGGCTTTCAAGAAGAGAATGGACTGCCATCTGTCAAAAATGGTCTAGGTTCTCCTGCTTGGGTGGGGGGTTGGACTAGATGACCTACAAGGTCCCTTCCAACTCTGTTAATCTGTACCATGCTTAGCCACGGTTATGTTGGTAAATTAAAGGCTACCATCATACAACATGTTGACCTTGGCTGGTGTGGTTCATTATTTTATGGCTTGAGCCCGGGTGCATTAGGTTAGTGAGGAGGTTGATCAAGCGCTGGGCTAAGATTGTGGTGTTGTGCGGTGTGGACACAGTAGGAGATCATGTTTGCTTGTCATAGTCATGCAGATATTACTCGACGTTGCTCCACCAAGTGATTAAGCCACTTGAGGCTTGTACGTGTGCAAACTCTTGATGCACTCTTGTGGTTTCATTAGAAAGGGATTTCCTCTCAAGAAAACTATTGTTCCTAAAGCCGAGATGCCCTCTCCCTCGTCTGACTACACACACGTACACAGAAACACAACATCTTTCTTTGCACACGGCTCCTCCACTCATTTCTAAGAAAATGAAACTCAATGTAGAAAAAGGTAAGGCCTTACACTTAGGTAAGAAAAATCCAAAGGACACATATAGACTGGGTGAAACCAGGCTTAATAGCAGTCACTGTGAGAGGGATCTTGGAGTCTTAGTGGACAACCAGCTAAATAGGAGCCATCCGTGTGCAGCGGCAGCCAAAAAAGCCGACACAGTTCTAGGCTGCATCAACAGAGGGATACAAGCAAGATCAAGGGAGGAACCCTACGGGTTCCGTCCACCAGCCAATGTCATCTGGCCACTACCCGGGGGAGGGCCTTCTCTGTGGCAGCTCCGGCCCTTGGAACGAACTCCCCGTAGAGATTCGGACCCTCACCTCTCTCCAGGCCTTCCGGAAAGGCGTCAAAACCTGGCTGTGCCGGCAGGCCTGGGGGTGATGAGTTCCCCTCCCCTCTCGACCTGTGTGGCTGTGTGATTCTTGGCTATTTTAACTACTTGTATTGTGTTTTATGTTCCCCTTTTCCCCCTTTTGAGTTGTTCGCCGCCCTGAGTCCCTCCCGGAAAAGGGCGGCATATAAATAAAACAAATCTAAATCTAAATCACTCTATAAAGCCCTAGTAAGACCACACCTAGAGACTGCATCCACTTTTGGTCCCACACTAAAAAAAAAAGATGTTGAGACTCTAGAAAATGTGCAGGGAAGAGCAACCAAGATGATTAGGGGACTGGAGACTCAAAGATGCGATGGACAGTTGCAGGAATTGGGTATGTCTAGTCTAATGAAGATAAGGACCAGAGGAGACAGAATAGTGTCTTCAATTGAGGAGCTGCTACAGAGAGGAGGGGATCAAGCTGTTTTCCAAGGCACCTGAAGGCCAGGCGAGGAATAATGGATGGAAAAACAAGAAGGAAAAATAATGACAACAAGAAAGTCCAGTTGCCTCCAGAAAAATGCACCTTTGGGACAACCCTGGCCCGAATGACGGAGGCTCTCTACAGACTCAAAGCATCTGGTGGCAATTTCAAAAATGACTTCAAACCCTTCAGGGCCGTTGTGGGTGTCCATCATTCCATTCTAATCATGTCACCCTTCCCTCCTATTGTAGTGTTTCTCCAGTCATGATTGCATCAACCTCCTTCAAGTCACCAAGAAGTCATCACTGTTTAGTGGCTCAAGACCTAGATGTTTTTCTGGCTGACCAACGACCAAACTCCAGAATTGTTTTGCGACCTCCTCTTTCCTGGACCCCCTTGCAAAAGTTCACAGGCTGTCTCCAATAAAACCTCCTGAAAAAACACATTTGAGACAACCATGATCCCGGGGACTGGGAATCTCCACAGACTTTTATCCTAGACCTTGTTTAGTTTTGACTTAACACCCCAGATGTTCAGCTCTAAATCTCTGTTCCGATTATCCACATCGGGAAGCTGCTAGGCAGACAGGGAGGCGGCGTCAAACAGGGAAGTAGCCTTGAGTCATTAGGTAGCTGACCAACTTGGATTTGATCACCTCTTCAGTTCCATGGAACCTTATTTGATAAGATCTCAAGAAAAATCATGTGGGAGATTTGTGTATTGTAAGTAAAGGTAAAGATTCTCCCGCACATGTGTGCTAGCCGTTCCCGACTCTAGGGGGCGGTGCTCATCTTCGTTTCAAAGCCGAAGAGCCAGCACTGTCCGAAGACGTCTCCGTGGTCATGTGCCCAGAATAACTAAACACCGAAGTTGCATGGAGTGCTGTTACCTTTCCACCAAAGGTGGTTCCTATTTTTCCACTTGCATTTTGTACATGCTTTCAAACTGCTAGGTTGGCAGAAGCTGGGACAAGTAATGGGAGCTCACTCCGTTACGCGGCGCTAGGGATTTGAACGGCCGAACTGCTGACCTTTCTGATTGACAAGCTCGGCGTCTTAACCACTGAGCCACCGTGTCCCTGTATTATAGGTAGAACTTTTTCATTAATGGGTCTGGTTACTTTGTGCCCAACAATGCGGTCGTGAACAGGAAGCATCTCTCCCGCGGTGAAGGTTTGGACCAGGTGATAAGCACGTCATCCCTCAAAATGCCTCTCTGGTTTTGCTGGTTTCTAAATATCACCTTGCGCCACTCTTCCCATCGCTTGGCTCATCCAATTCCTGGAAAACCCGATGAGCCATTTCCTTCGCAGATTGTTTTTTTGCAAATGCTTTCCCCCTCCAGCCTTAGATGGCATATAAACACCTGGAGTGAAAAAGTCTTCGGTATCGTAAAAGGTCTCACATTTTTTTAAATGATGGTTTCTCCAAGCGTTTCTGATACCCATCAGAGCATGGTTTGATGCTCTTTTTCTATTGAAAAGTTTATTCTTTGCTGTTCTCTATATACAATTCTAGGTATACATTCACACAGTTATTATTCTTTTTTACATTTGTGGTTCTTTGTGCATTTGTCGTTCCATTTACAGGGTTATAATATACCATTTGGGTTGCTTTGTTTACCATCCCTCACCTGTTTTGACACCACCTTCTTTTCCCTTTCTTTTCTCCCTCCCTTCTCTACTTCCTTCCTTCCTCTCTCCTTTTCCTTCCTTCCTTCTTCCCTCTCTCCTACTCCCCTCTTCCCCTTCCTGCCCTCTCTCCTTCTCCCTTTCATCTTCCTCTCCTCACTTCTCTTCCTTCCCTCTTCTTCCTCTCCTCTCCTCCTCTCTTCCTTCCTTTTTCTCTTCCCTCTCTCCTACTCCCCTCTTCCCCTTCCTGCCCTCTCTCCTTTTCCCTTCCATCTTCCTCTCCTCACCTCTGTCTTCCTTCCCTCCTCTTCCTCTCCTCTCCTCCTCTCTTCCTTCCTTTTTCTATTGTTGTAGGTGTCTCTTCCAGCTCTTAATTTTCATTTTCATGGGGTGGTATTCCCGCAGACCCAAAAATAGTGGAGTATCATTTCTTGTTCCCTTTCCTTCTCAAATCTCTCCTGATTATGTTTCTCCCCCTTTGTATCTTACTTTTGAATTTATACTTATATATTATTATTTTCCCCCTTCTCTACTTCCTTCCTTCCTTTCTTCTTTCCTTCCTTCTTCCCTTACCTCTCCCCTACTCCTCTCTTCCTCTCCCCCTTCCTATCCTTGCTCCTTCCCTCCTACTCCCTTCCATCTTCCTCTCCTCACCACTATCTTCCTTCTCTCCTCTTCCTCCCCCTCGTCTTCTCTCTTCCTTTCTTTTTCTATTGTTGTAGGTGTCTCTTCCAGGGCTTAATTTTCGTTTTCTTGGGGTGGTATTTCCGCAGACCCAAAAATAGTGGAGTGTCATTTTGTGTTCCCTTTCCTTCTCAAATCTATCCTGATTATGTTTTCTCTCCCTTTGTATCTCACTTTTGAATTTATACTTATATATTATTATTTTCTTCCCTATTTCCCCCCCTCTTCCCCCCTTCTCTACTTTATTCCTTCCTCTCTTCTTTCCCTTCCTTCCTCCCTTTCCTCTCCCCTACTCCTCTCTTCCTCTCCGCCTTCCTACCCTTTCCTCTTCTCTTTCTCTCCCTTTCATCATCCTCTCCTTAACTCTTCCTTCCCTCCTCTTCCTCTCCTCTCCTCTCCTCTTTTCTATTGTTGTAGGTGGCTCTTCCACGGGTTAATTTTTGTTTTATTGGGAGAACCAAGTTTGATGTCCGTGGCCCTGTAGCTGAGCGCAGGCTTCAAAACAAACTCTTGGTCTGTATCTATTTTTTGGGAGATGTCCTAGGTCCAGGATGGGGAACCTATAGCACAGGTGGCATGCAGAGCCCGTCGCCCCAGCCCAGTTCCAGCACGCATGCACGAGTGCCACCCACCAGCCCGCTAGTCTTTGGGTCGCTACCACGCATACGCGGGGGGCAGGAAGCGTGCAAGGGACACGTGTGCACACGCGTGGGGGTGTGTGTGGAGTGCATGTGCGTGGGCTTGCATTGCATTTTGGAGCCTCGCACGGTGCCCCGCAACCCATTTTTGGCTTCCAGGTTGGTGCAGGAGGCCCTTTTCCAGGCCCAATACAGGGCGTGGGAGTGCCCCATGATGCTCCCCTGTGCCCCATTTTGGGCCTGGAAAGTCTCCGGCATCAACCTGGAAGCAAAAAATGGGTGGGAGTCCATGGGAATCAGACGCAGATGCATGAGAGGAACATGTGGGGGAGGGGTCGCAAGCACATGTGTGTGTGGGGGGGGGCGTGTCACATGCACATTGCATGATGGGTGCGGGCATGTAGGCATGCTATCGGTGCGTGCTTGTGCTCTAGGCACGCAACAACGAAAAGATTAGCCATCACTGTCCTAGGTTACCCTCTGTCCTTGGGAAGTGACTTGTGGTAGCTACCAAGCATCTCAGAACCTTAGAGGTCATTGGGGAAAAGGAACATGGACCCTGTTCTGCTTATATTTCTGAAAAACACACGAGATTAAAGTTGTAAGGCTTGGAAATCTGGCAGTCAGATAAACCAGCCATCAACAGGCACGCAGATACAAAACAACGTCTACACACCATTCAAAACATTGAAGATAAAATAAGGGAGTTGGATAGGATCTGGAAGGATCTGGATAGGATCTGTTGTGCCTTAAAATGGCTTCTACTGTACTGCCGTAAAATGGCTTCTACTGTGCAGCACAGTGGAGTAGCCATGGTAACGGCCTCACAGTACTCCACAAGGGGGCTCCCTCTGGTAAGGTGGAAAGTCCAACGTTAGAAATTACGTTTGGTCTGGACATTTCCTCCCCCTATGAATAAATACGTGGGTAACGCCGGGTTATTGGCTAGTCAATTAATCAAGATTGCATTTGCTAAATCCCCGAAGGGATCCTGTTTTACTTATTTGCAAGTCGTGACTCACTTCCCTTGCACTGGTTTCTCAGGTGGCTGCTGAGCCATTTCCCTGGAGCGAAGAAGAGGCAGGGAACTGGGTGGCTGGGTGGACCGTTGAGAAGCCCAACGAGTCTGATCAGGTATCTGACATGGATTAAAAGTAAATTGAATTTCCCAGCGTCAAGGAACGCCGTGAAGTCATGGCTCAGAATTTGCAGGGCCTATTCCTCCCATCTCTTAATCTCGTGTTCTTTCTCTGAGTGGGTGTGATTTTTGGCAGGACGAGGTGTTGGGTGAAGCTGCAACTTGTTGCAAAGAAAGGTCCTTCTGAGGGCACCATTCGAAGCAGAAATAAGGGGGCTCCACCCCTACCTCGATGGAGGCCCATCCAGTGTTCAAGTGCTGGCAAGCGAAGGGCTTCCATGGATCGTGTCCAAGATATTGACGGAATTAAGTGTTCCTTCTGAGGTGGCTTCTCGTCTTGTTGAAAGCCTCTCATCATCTATCTATATCTATCTATCTATCTATCTATCTATCTATCTATCTATCTATCTATCTATCTATCTATCTATCATCTATCTATCTATCTATCTATCTATCTATCTATCTATCATCTATTGATATTAGACATGGGGTAGGTGATTAGATTATAGATTATCTATAATCTCCTACTTTATCTGTCTATTCATTATCTGTGTCTTATCTTCTTTCTTTCTACCTCTCTCTCTCCATCCATCCATCCATCCATCCATCCTTTTGAGGGCACCATTCGAAGCAGAAATAAGGGGGCTCCACCCCTACCTCGATGGAGGCCCATCCAGTGTTCAAGTGCTGGCAAGCGAAGGGCTTCCATGGATCGTGTCCAAGATATTGACGGAATTAAGTGTTCCTTCTGAGGTGGCTTCTCGTCTTGTTGAAAGCCTGTGCTGTTGATCTCCAAAGCACTGGAGACCAGGACAAGAGAAACAATGGTTGGAAACTAATCAAAGAGAGAAGCAATCTGGAATGAAGGAGAAACTTCCTAACAGTGAGGACAATTAATTAGTGGGAACAGAAATCATGGGTGCTTCATCACTGGAGGCTTTTAGGAAGAGATGGGAGAGCCATTTGTCTGAAATGGTATAGAATCTCCTGCTTGAGCAGGGGGTTGGACTAGAAGATCTCCAAGGTCTCTTCTCTTCTCTTTTATTCTCTCCCCCTCTTTATCTCTCTATCTCTCTATCTCTCTATCTTATCTATCTATCTATCTATCTATCTATCTATCTATCTATCTATCATAAATAGACATGGGTAGGTGATTAGATATATTATCTATAATCTATTTTATCTGTATATTTATTATCTCTCTCCCATCCATCATCTATCTATCTATCTATCTATCTATCTATCTGTCTGTCTGTCTGTCTGTCTGTCTGTCTGTCTGTCTATCTATCTATCTATCTATCTATCTATCTATCTATCTATCTATCTATCTATCTATCTATCGATATTAAATAGACATGGGGTAGGTGATTAGATTATAGTTTATCTATAATCTCTTACTTTATCTGTCTATTTATTATCTCTGTCTTATCTTCTATCTATCCATCCATCCATCCATCCATCCATCCATCCATCGATATTAAATAGACATGGGGTAGGTGATTAGATTATAGATTATCTATAATCTCCTACATTATCTGTCTATTTATTATCTGTGTCTTATCTTTTTTCTTTCTATCTCTCTCCATCCATCCATCCATCCATCCATCCATCCATCCATCCATCTATCTATCTATCTATCTATCTATCTATCTATCTATCTATCTATCTATCTATCTATCTATCTATCATCTATCTATTCTCCCTCTCCCCCTCCGTTCTCTCTCTCTCTCGTCTAGTTAATCAGAGGGCAGGACAAAAAGTGTAGGATGGAAGCTCCCCAGGGGGAGATCCCACTTAGAACAAGGAAGTCTCTGACACTAACAACAATTAACCAATGGTAGAGTTGGTCTCCAAGAATTGTGGGTGTTCTGTCCTTGGAGGTTTCAAAAATGAACTGGGGAGCCATTTGGCCAGGATAGTATGCGAGTCTCCTGCTTGAGCACAGGGTCATCTTAGAAGACTTCCAAGGTCACTTTTTCAATCACACCAACAACAAAAACCAAGAAACCCTACTTGATGTTGGGCCGACCTGACTTAAGGGATGGGAAATCCACAGAGAACTCTCTGAGATGACCTTTGATGGATGAGGAGCCCTCAACCTTCTCTTTTCTTCTCTTGGAATATCTTGACATGACCATTTGAGTTGAGTGATGATTCTTCCAACTGCGGAGGTCACTGACCTTTGTGGGCGTCAACTGGATGTTCCTGTTTTGGCCCATAGCGCGATTGAACCTCTAACCTCAGGGAATGCCAGAAACTTGTCGGAATGATGGATTCAAGAATCTTCTCTTCATTTTCCTGCTACCTCTTGGAATCTGCCTTAATACTTTGCACAAACAGATGCTCTCATTCTATGTCACTTTCCAAGAGAGGAATGGCTCCACCCTTTAAGGCCTAGCAGTTAACTCATGCATCATGCATTTCGCAATAATATTTTCACGTGTGAGATTTTATCTCAGGTATTGAGCGTTTATGTGATCCAAAAATTGCTGGATAGAAGCAAGGAAGTCAAGTCCATCCTCAGCCAGGGATGTGACTTGTGGGACTTTGGTCTGTTATTAGTCAAGATCCCCACCCCATCAGGGCCCCATAGTGGGGTGATAAGGCAAACATTGGATTAAGAGCCTCCGCTTCAAGTAGCAGCTCTATGTAGCAACTCTTCACTGTTGGGGTGAAGAGACCTGAGTTCAAATCCCCTCAGTCTCTTTTAGCCTAATCTTCAGGGTTGGTCTGAGAAAAAACAGGAGGAAGGAATCTGTGGACGTTGCATTGGGTTGATAAAAAGTGGGGAAGAAGAAAGAAAGGAAAGGAAGGAAGGAAGAAAAAAAGGAAGGAAAACAAAAGGGAAAGGAAGGGAAGGAAAAGGAAAGGAAAGAAAGAGGAAGGAAGGAAGGAAGAAAGAAAAAGGAAGGAAAATGAAAGGGAAAGGAAAGGAAGGGAAGGAAAAGGAAAAGAAAGAAAGAAAGAAAGAAAGAAAGGAAAGGAAGGAAGGAAGGAAAATGGAAGGAAAATGAAAGGGAAAGGAAAGGAAGGGAAGGAAAAGGAAAGGAAAGAAAGAAAGAAAGAAAGAAAGAAAGAAAGAAAGGAAAGGAAGGAAGGAAGAAAAAAGGAAGGAAAACGAAAGGGAAAGGAAAGGAAGGGAAGGAAAAGGAAAGAAAGAAAGAAAGAAAGAAAGAAAGAAAGGAAAGAAAGAAAAGAAAGAAAGAGGAAGGAAGCAAGGAGATGGAAATGAGATAAGGAAGGGAGCAAGGAAGGAGATGGGAAAGGAAGAAAGAAGGAAGAAAGAAAAAGGGAAGGCAAGGAAGGAAGGCCTAGGAAGGAGGAGACTTTTCTTCCTGGTTCAACCTGGGTGTTTCCCAATAAACTGTCCTTATTCCTAGCCATTCTGAGCAGCTCCCAAAGAATTCTCCCAAACTTCTTTGGGGAAGGAGAGAAAATAAAGTCCTTTAAAAAAAAACTACGGTTTTCTTAAAGAGACAGATGATCCACCGTTCGGCTGGACGGTCTTGGAGAGCCATCATGGCCTCTGCACCCCTCGGAGGCACCTTCTGCCAAGCTTGGATGCCAGGGGAGGAACATGGATGGACCTGAGAGCAAGGGCACCAGGAAGTGGCCTTTGGCAGCAATTTGGCTCCATTATGCCTCCCCCCTCCCACGATCAATGCAGAAGGTTGATGCAGGCATGAGTGGGAAGTTTTGTTATCAAAAAATCTCCACCAGCAGCTTCACTCCATGTTGGGAACAGACAGGAATCCAAGTCCTTCCTTCCTTCCTTCCTTCCTTCCTTCCTTCCTTCCTTCCTTCCTTCCTTCCTTCCTTCCTTCCTTCCTTCCTTCCTTCCTTCCTTTCTCTTTCTTCTTGCCTTCTTTTTCTTCCTCATTCCTCCTCCCTCCCTCCCTTTCTTTCCCTCCCTCCCTCCTTTCCTTCCTTCCTTTTCCTTCGTCCTTCCCTCTCCTCCCTCCCTCCCTCTCCTTCCTTCCTTTCCTTCCCTCCCACTATCCTTTCCTTCCTCCATCCCTTCTTTTTCTTTGTCCTTCCCTCTCCTCCCTCCCTTTCTGTTTCTTTCCCACCCTCCCTCCCTTCCCTTCCTCCTTCCCTCTCCTCCCATTCCTTCCTTCCTTTCCTTCTCTTCCTCCCTCCTTTCCATCCTTCCTTCCTTTTCTTCCTCCTTCCATCTCCTCCCTCCGGCCCTTCCTTTCTTCCTTTCCTTCCCTCTCCTTCCTTCCCTTCTCTCCCTCTCCTTCCTTTTCCTCCCTCCCTCCCTCCTTTCCTTCCATCCTCCCTCCCTCCCTTTCTCCATATGATTATGGGGATGCTACAAAGATCAGGATTGTGAATAATCCTCCAAGTGAAGGACATTTCCTTTGCCAAAGATTAAGAATGGAAAATTCCCAGCAGCACACAATTTTTTTGCCCACTGTGACTTCTTCAACCCACCGAAATAAAAATAGCCCTTAGACTTATATACCGCTTCACGGTGCTTTTGCAGCCCTCTCTAAGCAGTTTACAGAGTCAGCCTCTTGCCCCCAACAATCTGGCTCCTCGTTTTACCCACCTGGGAAGGCTGAGTCAACCTTGAGCCTGGGGAGATTCGAACTGCCAAATTGCAGGTAGCCGGCAGCCAGCAGAAGTAGCCTGCAGTACTGCACTCTAACCACTGCGCCACCGCACAATGTTCGTTCAAAGTTACCATAGCAATTGCAAGGAAATACGTGACTTAAGACTGCCGATTCCTTTTATGTCTTTGCTCTGCAATCCTCCTATGAACAAAAGGAAGCTGAGTCGCTGGAAGGGGATGATGGGTGGTGGGAAAAACCTGCCTCCCCCCCTTTTCTCGTTCTGCTCACATCACAAAGCCAACTGTACCCCTCGTGCCCTTGTGACCTCTAGGCTGGAGTACTGCAATGTGCTCTACATGGGGCTGCCCTTGAAGAGTATTCGGCGACTTCAGCTAGTCCAGAATGCGGCCGCGCGAGCGATTGTGGGTGCACCTCGTTTCACCCACGTAACACCTATCCTCCGCGAGCTGCACTGGCTACCTGTCGATCTCCGGGTACGCTTCAAGGTGCTAGTTGTCACCTACAAAGCCCTTCATGGTATTGGATCTGGGTACTTGAGAGACCGCCTACTGCCAATCACCTCCACTCGACCAATTAGATCCCACAGATTAGGCCTCCTCCGAGTTCCATCCGCCGGTCAATGTCAACTGGCAACCACGTGGAGGAGAGCCTTCTCTGTGGCTGCTCCGACCCTCTGGAACGAACTCCCTGTGGAGATTCATACCCTCACCACCCTCCAGACCTTCCGCATAGCTCTTAAAACCTGGCTGTCCCGACAGGCCTGGGGCTAAGGACCTTTACCCTACCCGAATAGTATGAATGCTGTGCTTTTAACGATGTATTGTCCTATATGTAACTTGGTTTGTCCTCCCCTCCCCTTGAACTGTGAGCCGCCCTGAGTCCTCCCAGGGAAAAGGGCGGCATACAAATATTAATAAATACCAAATACCAAATACCCACGTCAAGTTCCCAGGGGCAATTTTTGTGGTCTCTTTTGTGGGGAAGCACATGGGAGGATTCTCTTTTGGTGATTCGGTAGGTCGGGGGAGGAAAGCTAACGGGAATAAATTTGTAGTTTCTGAAGACACGCCCTGGATTCAGGCAGATTTGAGGATTTTAAAGCAAGCATTTAATTGCACAAGGAAGGGTGGAGGGCGAAGGGGATTTCTAGCTGTCAGGATCCATGTGGGTGGGGTAGGGCTGGTCTCCGGCAGGTGTGGGAAGATCCCGGGGCCTTCGCCCGGATGGGCTCCTTGTCTGCCACCTGCAACAATTAGAGGCATCCCAACTACGATGGAGCCAAAATTTCTTTAAAAAAAAATATTTTTTTTATTCTCTTATGTATAGTTACAGATATACCTCCACAGGGTTATTGTTCTTTTTTAAAAAAATAAAATAAAACTTTTTATTTTTTCATTTTCATACAAATAACCACAAGTATACTGCTATATAACGAACATATTTTTATTATTATTAAATATTTACATCAATTCATCTTACCCTCAACCCCCCAAAACGATTATTGGCTCTTCTGCTCTTCATACACCGTATTTGTACCTTATTCATCACTTTCTTCTCTCCCTCCTCCCTCGCTCCTTTCTTCCCTCTATCATCCTTCTCTTCTCTACTTCCCCTTCCTCTCTCCTTCTCCTCCCTCCCCTTTCTATTCTTTGTCTCTGTCTTCCTCTTCTCCCACCGCCCTCTCTCCTATCCCTCTCTTTTTCCCTTTACCCCTCTCCCCTCTTCTTCCACACTCTTCATGTCATGTGCCTGGTGTATTTCAACCTCTGAACGGGCTCCATTTTATGTTGATGGTATTTATAATTTCATTTCAATAAACATCTTTCATTTTAACATGTATCTTCCTTCCTCTTTTTGGGGGGAAAGAAAAAAAAAGGATACATATATAGCAATTACAATTTTAAACCTACATGGTTATTGTTCTTATTTATCTTCATCACTTTTACATATTTGTTTTTCCATATAAAAGGTTAAAATATACCTTCTGGGTTGGCTTTGCTTACCATCCCATATACCTATTTTGTGTTATACCACCCTATTTTTTTCTTTTCTTTTCACCCTCCCTCTCTTCACTACTTTCTTTCTTCCTCCCCTCCTTAACCTTTCCTTCTTCCCTTGCCTCTCCCCTCCTCCTCCCTCCTCCTGCCCTCTCTCCTTCTCTTTCTATCCCTTCCCCCCTTCCTCTCCTTTCCTCTTCCTTCCTTCTCCCTCCTTCCTTCTCCTCTCCTCATCTCTTCCTTTCCTTTTCTATTATTGTGGTTATCTCTTTTCATCTCTGAACGGGAGTATTTTTGGGATGGTTTCCCCGCAAACCTTGTTATAATTTTATGCTTATCCTTCCCTGTTACCTTTTCTTCATTATCATATCCTCTCTCTCTCTCTCACTCTCTCTCTCTCTATATATATATATTCTATCTCTATCTCTCTATCTCTCTATCAATCATATAATCTATCTATCTATCTATCTATCTATCTGACTGCCTATCTCTCTATCTATCATATAATCTCTCTCTCTCTCTCTCTCTCTCTCTCTCTCTCTATCTCTCTATCTATCTATCTATCTATCTATCTATCTATCTATCTATCTATCTATCTATCTATCTATCATATACTCTATCTATCTCTGTCTGCCTATCTCCCTATCTCTCTATCACATAATATCTATCTATCTATCTATCTATCTATCTATCTATCTATCTATCTATCTATCATCTATCTATCTATCTATCTATCTATCTATCTATCTATCTATCTATCTATCTATCATAAATAGACATGGGTAGGTGATTAGATATATTATCTATAATCTATTTTATCTGTATATTTATTATCTCTCTCCCATCCATCATCTATCTATCTATCTATCTATCTATCTATCTATCTATCTATCTATCTATCTATCTATCTATCTATCTATATTAAATAGACATGGGGTAGGTGATTAGATTATAGTTTATCTATAATCTCTTACTTTATCTGTCTATTTATTATCTCTGTCTTATCTTCTATCTATCCATCCATCTATCCATCCATCCATCCATCCATCCATCCATCCATCCATCCATCCATCCATCGATATTAAATAGACATGGGGTAGGTGATTAGATTATAGATTATCTATAATCTCCTACATTATCTGTCTATTTATTATCTGTGTCTTATCTTTTTTCTTTCTATCTCTCTCCATCCATCCATCCATCCATCCATCCATCCATCCATCTATCTCTATCTCTATCTCTATCTCTATCTCTATCTCTATCTCTATCTCTATCTCTATCTCTATCTCTATCTCTATCTCTATCTCTATCTCTATCTCTATCTCTATCTCTATCTCTATCTCTATCTCTATCTCTATCTGACTGTCTGTCTATCTATCTATCTATCTATCTATCTATCTATCTATCTATCTATCATCTATCTATCTATCTATCTATCTATCTATCTATCTATCTCTATCTCTATCTCTATCTCTATCTGACTGTCTATCTATCTATCTATATCTATCTATCTATCTATCTATCTATCTATCTATCTATCTATCTATCTATCTATCTATCTACCTACCTACCTACCTACCTACCTACCTACCTACCTACCTACCCACCAACCCACCTACCTACCTATTCATCTATCTATCTATCTATCTATCTATCTATCTATCTATCTATCTATCTATCTATCTATCTATCTATCTATCAAGATAGGAATGACCTGGCTTGGCTCCTGCTTCGTTTCTCCTGCCTCATCTCTCCTGCCTCTTTGCTTCTCCGTTCGGTCATTGGGTGGTAGATTGAAAGCAGAAGCCAAGCCGGGTCATTCCTTCCAAGCGGCAACTTTCCCATCGAATGACTCGCTGCTCTAGACTCGAGGAGACCCTCTGCAGTCCCTCTCATATGGCTGGGATGCCAGCGAGAGTGTTGGGCTGAAGGAAGGAGGGATTCTCTCTCTCTCTCCCCCCCCCCCCCGCTCTCTCTCTCGTGTTAGTTGGTGGGCAGACTTAGCACTTCATTAAGTTTGTTTCTCTGTGTGTTGTGTATATATACATGTCTCCATGGGTGCAATTGTGCAAGCATTTTTTTTCCTCTTTAAAAGAATGTTTGGATTTCTCCTCCCCAAACCTTTAAGACTGAAAGAGTTTGAGTTGAAAGATAAAGAGATTGTCAATCGCCATACTGTTAGATTGATAGGCAATTATGGACTATCTTGATTATATCCTCCTTAGAAAGAATATGCTACTGTATGGTTGAGAAAAAGATCAAACTTCATTCCATGGAAACCCAACGAAGTTCATAGGGAGGGTTTCTTTCTACGATGGGCTTCTTGGGTCAACAGTGAATATCAGTTATCAAAAATGTAGGTAGAAAATTGAGCAGACAATAGGCAATTACAAAAAGGGAAGCCAACTTTCTGAATTCTGTTTCTTTGCACTGACTTATACATAGACTAATGTACTGAAAACCTAAATTACTATATATTTTAAATAGCTGTAAAGCTATGCTGAAAAAGTTGTTCTCAAGGTATTGTGGTAAATTCAATAAAAAGAAGGGAATTCTTGATGAACTTAAGGAGAAATGAGAGTATTGGATAGTAAATGAACAAATAAAATTATCAATCAAAGAGAATATTTGCACCTCAGGGTTGAAATGAGATGTTCTCTCTTACTCTTTCCTCTTCCTCTCTTCTCTCTCTGTCTTTCTCATCCTCTTTCTCTTTGTCTCTCTTCTCTTTCTCTCTCCTTCTTTTCCATTCTTCCGTCACTTTCTCTCTCCTTCTCCCTTCTCTGTTCTCTTTGTCTCTTTCTGTCTCTCTCACCCTCTTTCTCTTTGTCTCTCTCTCTCCTTCTTTCCCACTCTTCTGTCACTTTCTCTCTCCTTCTCTGTCTCTTTCTATCTCCCCTCTTTTTTCTTCCTCTCTTCCTCTCTCCCACTCTTTTATCACTTTCTCTCTACCACCCAACCTGTCCCCATACTTATCTTCGACTGATCACGTTTGCAATAATTTACCTTCTTTTCTAAATAGGCGCAATTCCCTTACCGGATCCCTCGCTCACTCAAACACACACACACACACACACACACACACACACACTCATGCACACACTCACGCATGCACAAAACCATTTTTCTCCATTCCAATTCGGATCCTACAAATCAATTGCTCTGTGAAACATCTGTGAAAAAAAATTCAGGTGCTCAGGCATGAAAATGTGCCGCTCAAACACTATACTTTTCCGCACACACTGAAAAAAAACATTAGAGGGAAGATTGGTTATGGGTACTCTAACACTTGAAGTTTTCAATGATAGCTTTCAACCATTTGACCTGGATGGTATGCGGTCTCCTGCTTTCACAGGGGTTGGACTAGAAGATCCCTAAGTCCCTTTCTCTTCTCTTCTCTTCTCTTCTCTTCTCTTCTCTTCTCTTCTCTTCTCTTCTCTTCTCTTCTCTTCTCTTCTCTTCTCTTCTTTCTAATTATCTTCTCTTCTACTCTACTCTACTCTACTCTACTCTACTCTACTCTACTCTTCTATTCTATTCTATTCTATTCTATTCTATTCTATTCTATTCTATTCTATTCTATTCTATTCTATTCTATTCTATTCTATTCTATTCTATTCTTTTTATTGTTTTTTTTGGTGTTCAAAAAGTTTTATTTCTTTTAAGACAAACATTTCATCATTCCTCAATCAGTGAGACATCGAAGTACAATTTTTTGTATGTCAAAATAATTCTAGTTTACCACCAAATTCTTGTCTAGCCTAATATGCATTAAGCTTTGATCTCTTATTTGTTTAAACAGATTATCCTCAACTTGAATAAAACCATTTTTTAAAAATCTATTTTCCACCTAGCCTGTAATTGCCCATACTGGAACCATGTTTGAACTACCTTCTCCTCTTTTAATACCTCTAAAGATTTTAATTGTAGTACCCCCCTTTCCAAGATAAGAAGCTGTCTGTAGGTAATTCTATCCTGTTTTTGTGCTATATTCATATTTTCAATTGCGTGTCTAGGAATTGCCCACATGGGTATCTTATCATTTAATTTATATTGGTATTTTTTCCAGACCCGCAGTAAAGCATTTCTTAAAATATGACTTTTAAAATTCTTGTCCAGTTTTTTGTTGAATAACAGGTAAGCATGCCAACCATATACCAGATCGTGTCCCTCAATATTCAATATTCTATCATTAGTTAAATGAGTCCAATCACTAATTACAGATAGTGCCACTGCATCATAATATAGTTTTAAGTTTCAAAACTATTCTATTCTCCTATTCTTTTCTCGTCTTTCTAATTCTACTCTTCTCTTCTCTTCTTCTTATGCTCATTCTCAACAGTTCAAGATCTAAAATAATTAACCTATGCCAAACCCTAATGATGTTAGTAGCAGACACACAACAGTCAGAATTTGCTTAAAGTTATTCTTGCTAATTGCTTTGGTGGCTTAGCGTGTGTGTGACCTCACCCGGCTTGCTTTATTGAGTTGTCAAGGTCTAACGCAAATCCAGAAAATGGATTAATTCAGCAAACATGTTCAGGAGTTGTGCAAACACTCCTCTGGAGAACTTACTCTTTGAACACAACCGTCCTTCGGGTTCCCTTCTTGGGAGAATTCCAGGCGCTCAAAGTAAGACGTGGAAGCCTAGATGGGTTTTGTTCTCCTTTCCCAGGTGTGCTTGTGTTACCCTTTCCTGGAACACCTCAATCCGTTGATCTCCAGCAGAATAATACAACAATAGAGTTGGAAGAGACCTTGGAGGTCTTCTAGTCCAGCTCAAGCAGGAAACCCTCTACCATTTCTGACAAATGGATGTCCAATCTCTTCTTGAAAACCTCCAGTGATGGAGCACCCACAACTTCTGGAGGCAAGTCGTTCCACTGGTTAATTGTTACTATCAGAAAACTTCTATTTAGTTTTAGGTGACATCTCGAATAGTTTCCAACGTGGCTCCATGCTATTCAACCCACAGAACCTTCAGCTGTGGTAGCTATGGGCTACTATAGAACATAGAATCAGAGGCTTAGAAGGGACCTTGGAGGTCTTCTAGTCCAAGTTTTTATTAGAAAATTTATATGTCTGCTTAACTGCATTCAGTTTTGGTGGCCACGAGGCTAAAACATATGAAGAACAGTTGCAGGAACCGGGTATGTCTAGTATGATGAAAAGAAGGACCAGGGGAGACATGATAGCAGTCTTCCGATATGTCAGGGATTGCCACAAAGAAGAGGGAGTCAAGTTATTCTCCAAAGCATCTGAGGGCAGGACAAGAATCAATGGATGGAAACTAATCAAGGAGAGAAGCAACTTAGAACTGAGGAAAAATTTCCTGATAATTACAACACTTAACCAGTGGAACAACTTGCCTCCAGAAGTTGTGAATGCTCCCACACTGGAAGTTTTTAAGATGATGTTGGATAACTATTTGTCTGAAGTGGTGTAGGATTTCCTGCCTGAGCAGGGGGTTGGGCTAGAAGACCTCCAAGGTCCCTTCCAAATCTGTTATTCTATTCTGTTCTGTTCTGTTCTGTTCTGTTATACTCTACTCCATTCCATTCCATTATCTTCCATTCCATTCCATTCAATCTTATTATTCTATTCTATTCTATTCTATTCTATTTTACTCTACTCTACTCTACTCTACTCTACTCTACTCTACTCTACTCTACTCTACTCTATTCCTGTTCCATTCCTGTTCCATTCCTATTCTATTCTATTCTATTCTATTCTATTCTATTCTATTCTATTCTATTTCTTTCCTTTCCTTTCCTTTCCTTTCCTTTCCTTTCCATTCCATTCCATTCCCTTCCATTCCATCTCACTCAAGGTGACTCCGGATGGCTTACAGCAATAAAAAGTCAATAAATTGATCAATAAACTCCATTCCTCTGGTGACAACCATCAAACCAACCCCTGGATGTGCTCCATCTGGGATCTCCAGGCCTCCTATAACTTCAGGGGCTTTTAGTGAATTAGGGGAGAGGGGTCAGTCATAGATATGCAGGGATGATATTCCACAGGGAGGGAGCTACTACGGAGAAATCCCTTCTTCTTGGTCCCACTTCCTTAAGAGAGGAGATCGGGAGTGAGGAGGAGCCACGTCATGATGTCACAATGTGCGGTCTCAATACTCCGAGACTGCCGTTGATACTTTTGCCCCTGGATGGTCCATTGAGACCTAAACCATCCCGTAGAGATGGTGATCAGGAAGACAAAGACTTGCTCGTCTCAGGGACACCACAAAGTCCCTGATCGACCCAAGGGAAGTGCTTCAAGCTGGCAGTAAACAGGCAGCCCCCAGGCTGATGAAATTGGAATGCTCTGGCAGGAAGGAAGTGAAAAGAGAAAGTGAGTCCATCTGGTGAAGTATTTTTTCTATTTTGCTAAAGACTGCCCAAATTTTTTTTCTTTAAAGCCAAATTAGATCCTTAAGCAAAAGAACTAAGCGGTGAAAATAACCCTAATTGGATTGCTGTGGAAAGTTTTTTTTCTTTACAACTATTCTTTGTGGATTGAAGTGCTCGCAATGTTTTTCATTTCTCCTCTTAAAGTGAACGGATTGATTTTTTCTAACGCTTTTTGTTGCTTTATTTTTAGACTTCTGGATTATAACCTTCCTTCTTATTTTAATAATTCTTCCTATTACTTATTATCTCACTAAAAGAAACCTAAAGAACTTTGTTTCCTATAAGCCAGAGATAAATATTAGAAGGTGAAAAGTTAGCACACTGCCACTTGGAGGTCAGAGGCTGGGGTTTTTGAAACAATGTATCTCTTTCCTTTTCTTATTTGACTTCACTAACTTTGTAGCTGAAGGGTTTGCAACTTGTTTACAGAAACTGATAAAGAGCCAAGGGCACAAATTGTTTTCACAGGTGCCTCTGAGAACTATTTTGGCAGGAGAAAAAAAAGGGGGGGGAACAGAACCCTTCTCCTTTGAAGAGCATAAAAGAACTTGTGTTCAAATCAATCTAAAATAAAAAATAAAAGAAGGCTGGAAGGCTAGAGTGGCACTGGCTGTTAGTTTTTTTTCCTTTTTTTTCTTCTGTTTTGGAAACATGGATCAATATTCAGATGAGGAAACCTTAAACTTCCAAAATATCTTGGCTGGAATTCAAAATCTATTGGAAGGATATGGGAGAATTGAGAAGAAGTTGGAAAGACTAGTCTTCCTCACAGCAAAAGATGACGGGGTTGGAGCCCCAAAAATTAAAGGGGAGAATGAAGATATAGAAGATAAAGATAAGACAATAGATGAATTTATTAATGGAGCAAATGTGGGTGAAAGTGGAAAGAAGGGAATATGGAAAAGGGAATTCGACGAATTGGAGCTCTACCCCAGATTCCAGGACACAGAAGAAAAAAATACTAATGATGATAGACATAAGAATAATTTTTTTCAGAAACAAGATTGACAACCAAAGACAAGCTAATTTTAGTAGCAACTGGTGGGCAACAAGATTATCTGAGAGACCCTTCAAGCAACAAAGTGTGGAGAGAAGTCTATAAAAACCTTATAAAGGAGATAAAAAGAAGACTGACACCACAATTGGCAAGAGAGATAAGATTGTTTTGTTACTGGAAAGATACAGGTTGACAATGAAAGTTGATAATAAAAAAATAATTGATTTTGGTGATCAATAAGTAGGAATTTTGTAACTCTTGGATTGTTTAAGATTGTTATCAAATGTTTATTTGCTAACAATTAATTAACCATAATAATAATAATAATGAAACAATAATGGATACAGTGTAATGTTATATACATGTATTGGCAATCTAGTAAAAGAAATTTGGATATAAATTGTAAACTGTGACTTGGGAAAAAGACCTATACATTTTATTAACAAATTTTTATTTAGATCTTGTTATAAAGGTGTAAGGTTTTTTGGGGGGGGGCTCTGATGAGAGGAGATGGGGCATAAGTGGTAAATGATTTTTAGCCAATTATAATAACCACAAGGAAATGTCAATGGACATTGTTTAACAATATATACATGCTATGGTATTGGCAAAAGTAACTAAACAGTGAGTTCAAAGTGCGAAGAGAAGTCTATAAAAACCTTATAAAGGAGATAAAAAGAAGACTGACACCACAATTGGCAAGAGAGATAAGATTGTTTTGTTACTGGAAAGATACAGGTTGACAATGAAAGTTGATAATAAAAAAATAATTGATTTTGGTGATCAATAAGTAGGAATTTTGTAACTCTTGGATTGTTTAAGATTGTTATCAAATGTTTATTTGCTAACAATTAATTAACCATAATAATAATAATAATGAAACAATAATGGATACAGTGTAATGTTATATACATGTATTGGCAATCTAGTAAAAGAAATTTGGATATAAATTGTAAACTGTGACTTGGGAAAAAGACCTATACATTTTATTAACAAATTTTTATTTAGATCTTGTTATAAAGGTGTAAGGTTTTTTTGGGGGGGGGCTCTGATGAGAGGAGATGGGGCATAAGTGGTAAATGATTTTTAGCCAATTATAATAACCACAAGGAAATGTCAATGGACATTGTTTAACAATATATACATGCTATGGTATTGGCAAAAGTAACTAAACAGTGAGTTCAAAGTGCGAAGAGAAGTCTATAAAAACCTTATAAAGGAGATAAAAGGAAGATTGAGATCACAATTGGCAAGAGAGATAAGACTGTTTTGTTACTGGAAAAATACAGGTTGACAATGAAAGTTGATAATAAAAAATTAGTTGATTTTGGTGATTAATAAGTAGGAATTTTGTAACTCTTAGATTGTTTTAGATTGTTAGCAAATGTTTATTCGCTAACAATTAATTAAACATAATGACAATAAAGAAATGATAATGGATACAACTTAATGATATATACATGTATGGTAATCTAGTAAAAGAAATTTGGATATAAATTGCAAATTGTGACTTGGGAAAAAGACCTATAAAATTTTATTAACAATTTTTTATTTAGATCTTGTTATGAAGGTGTAAGGTTTTTTCTTTTTTGTGGGGGTCTGACAAGAGGAGATGGGACATAAATAGTAAATGATTTTTAGCCAATTATAATAATAACAAGGAAATGTTAATGGTCATTATTTAAAAATATATACATGCTATGGTATTGGCAAAAGTAACTTGGATATAAATTCTAAACAGTGAGTTGGGAAAAAAAGAGGGGGGAAAGGTTTAGAAACTTTACTAAATGACTCTTATTTAAAAGATGTCATAAAGGTGTAATGTTATTGGAGGATTTTTTGAAATAGATAATGAATGCCACCATGTGGTTGTGTCTTTAAGTATGAATGATTTGAGGTAAAAGCGTTTTCAAATAATTGTAGTCAAATGACAATTGTGGTACATTAATAGTAAGATATACAAAGATTTTTGATTTAAAGTGTATAATCTAATATGAACTATAAGTAATGACTGTGGAAGAAAGGCACAAAAGTTATCTGTAGCCAATCGACACGCTTTCTACAAAATGTAATGAAGGATGATTCTTTTTATTTTATTTAAAATAAAATAAAAAATTCAAAAAAAAAGAAGATCCATAACATCGGCTGCCCCTTCTCTCCCCGGTTCCACCACAAAACCGTGTTCGACTAAAGCGCGCTCGACGAAACCGCGTAGCTGATGTCATCACAGGGCGACAACAGTGCGGAGACAGAAGCACGCTGTAAACGCTAAACCTAAAATTAACCCCTAAACCTAAACCTAACCCCCCTAAATGTAATCCTAAACCTAACCCTAAACCTAACCCTAACCCTAACGCTTAACCTAACCCTAACCCTAAACCTAACCCTTAACCTAACCCTTACCTTAAGTTGAATCGGCTTGCTTTCAAAGCGCTATTTAAAGCGCCCTTCTTTCTCCGCGCTCGCTGTTGTCGCCCTGTTGATGACGTCAGTGACGCGGTTTAATCGGGCGCACTTTAGTCGAGCGCGGTTTTGTCGTGCCACGTCTCAAACGCGTTCAACTAAAGCGCGCTTGACGAAACCGCGTAGCTGATGTCATCACAGGGCGACAACAGCGCAGAGACCTTGGTTGCCATCTATAAGTCATCTTCTTACTTTTGCAGAGAAGGTCTGTGACTGTAAATCCTCCCTCGAAGGACTTTGCTGGAGGTGAAGGAGCAGAATTCACAGTCAATTAATAAAAGAGGGTTTTGTCGGGACCAGGAGTTTGCTTCATCCTCTTGGGAAGCTTCGGTCAGCACAATAACCTCTTGTGGGAGGGAGTTCCACAGACAGCATTCCTGCTCTATAGGTAGTCCTCAACTTAAAGTTGAGCCCCAAATTCCTGTCGCTAAGTGGGTTAAGTGAATTTCACAACCTGTCTTTCCACAGTGGTTCAGTGAGTCACAGCAGTTCTTAAGGTAGTCACACAGTCATTAAGCGAATCCAGCTTCCCCGTTGATTTTGCTTGTCCGAAGGTCGTAAAAGGGGATCGCAGGACTCTGGGACACTGCAACCGTCATAAATATGAGTCGTTTGCCAAGCCTCTGAATTTTAATTACGTAACCTTGGGAATGAGACAACGGTTGTAAGTGTGGAAAACGGTCATAAGTCACTTTTTGCAGTGCGGTCATAGCTTTGAATGATCACCAAGCAAATTGTTGCAGGCCAAGGACTCCCTCTATTTTCTCCTGGCTTTGGAGATGGACGAATTTGGAAAGGACCCAGGTTATTATTATTTTTGATTCTCTGGCTTCTCCAGTTTTGGGAACACAACTCACTCTCTCTCTCCCTCTCCCTCCCCCACTCTCTCTGTTTCTCTCTCTCTCTGTTTATCTCTCTGTTTATCTCTCTATTTTCCTCTCTCTCTCTATTTCTCTCTCTCTCTCTCTCTCTATTTCTCTCTCTCTCTCTCTATTTCTCTCTCTCTATTTCTTTCTATTTCTCTCTCTCTCTCTCTGTTTCTCTCTCTCTATTTCTCTCTTTCTCTCTGTTTCTCTCTCTCTGTTTTTCTCTCTCTATTTCTCCCTCTCTCTGTTTCTCCCTCTCTGTTTCTCTCTCTCTCTGTGTGTTTCTCTCTCTCTATTTCTCTCTCTCTCTGTTTCTCTCTGTTTATCTCTCTATTTTCCTTTCTCTCTATTTCTCCCTCTCTCTGTTTCTCTCTTTCTATTTCTCTCTCTCTTTGTTTATCTCTCTATTTCCCCCCTCTCTCTATTTCTCTCTCTCTGTTTCTCTCTCTCTATTTCTCTCTTTCTCTCTGTTTCTCTCCCTCTCTATTTCTCCCTCTCTCTGTTTCTCCCTCTCTATTTCCCCCCCTCTCTATTTCTCTCTCTCTGTGTTTCTCTCTCTCTGTTTTTTTTTCTCTCCCTCTATTTCTCTCTCTCTCTCTCTCTCTCTCTCTGTTTCTCCCTCTCCATCTCTCCCCCCCTTTCTCTCATTCTTTACTTTTCACTCCAGGGCTGTTCCCATGATAAATTCTTTGTCAATTCTTCCGGCAAGATAAGATTTGTGAGTTTATGGTGCTTTAATTTCCCTTTTTGCAAATGACGAGAGTCAGATCTCTTGAGATTCAAAGCACAGGATGGGAGTTACTTATGGACGTGGGTGCCAGGGAAATCTGGGTACCAAGCCAAGATTGGCAGAGTCTAGGGAGGAAAGCCAAATGCTTGAGGTATGGATGGGTTCCTGCACACCAAAACGGAGACGTTGTCTCGACTTATGACCAACAACGGAGCCCCAAAGTGAGACCTTTGTTAAGTGAATTTTGCTCCATTTTATGACCTTTCTCGACGCAGTGAATCACTGCAGTTAAGTTCATCACACGGTTGTTATGTGAATCCAGTTTCCCTGCTGAAGGTCGTAAAAGGGGATCACATGACCCCGGGATATTGCAACTGTCATAAATACGAGTCACTGGCCAACCCGACCTCGGAAAGATGGAAGGCTGAGTTCAGCTTGAAGCAGTCAGGATCGGACTGCTGGCAGTTAGCAGAATTAGCCTGCAATACTGCATTCTAACCACTGCACCACCATGAGTCAGAGATAGATAGATAGATAGATAGATAGATAGATAGATAGATAGATAGATAGATAGATGATAAATGATAGATGAGATAGATGATAGATGATAGATGAGATAGATAGATGATAGATGATAGATTAGATGAGATAGATGATAGATGATAGATGAGATAAATAGATGATAGATGAGATAGATAGATAGATAGATAGATAGATAGATAGATAGATAGATAGATAGATAGATAGATAGATGATAGATAGAATGATAGATAAATGGATGGAGGGATGATACACAGACTGAACTTAACAGTAGTCCTTAGACATACATACCACTTTACAGTGCTTTATGGAACCTCTCTAAGCAGTTTACAGAGTCAAGCCTTTTGCCCCAACAATCTGGGCCCTCATTTTAGATAGATAGATAGATAGATAGATAGATAGATAGATAGATAGATAGATAGATAGATAGATAAGGTAGGTAGGTAGGTAGGTAGGTAGGTAGATAGATAGATAGATAGATAGATAGATAGATAGATAGATAGATAGATAGATAGATAGAGATAGATAGATGATAGATAGATGATAGATAGATAGATAGATGATAAATAATAGATGATAGATAGAGATAGATGATAGATAGATAGATGATAGATAGATAGATAGATAGATAGATAGATGATAGATAGATAGATAGATAGATAGATAGATAGATAGATAGATAGATAGATAGAGATAGATAGATGATAGATAGATGATAGATAGATAGATAGATAGATAGATAGATAGATGATAAATAATAGATGAGAGATAGATGATAGATGATAGATAGATAGATGATAGATAGATAGATAGATAGATAGATGATAGATAGATAGATAGATAGAGATAGATAGATGATAGATAGATGATAGATAGATAGATAGATAGATAGATAGATAGATAGATAGATGATAAATAATAGATGAGAGATAGATGATAGATAGATAGATAGATAGATGATAGATAGATAGATAGATAGATAGATAGATAGATAGATAGATAGATAGATAGATAGAGTCAACCTTGAGCCTGGTAAGATTCGAACCGCGAAATTGCAGGCAGCCAGCAGTCAGTGGAAATAGCCTGCAGTACTTCATTTTAACCACTGTCCGCTGTGTGAAAACTAGTCCTAACTCACTTTTTTTCAGTGCTGTTGTAACTTTGAACATTTATTAAAAGAATAGCTGAGGACTAGCGGTAAACCGCTTTGAATTGACAGTGATGGGGAGCAGTTTAAGAGACAAAGTCAAAGAATACTGTATATATTGGGAAACTGCAAAATTGCGAAATCGAATTCTGATTTTTCTTTTATTTTGTTTACGGAACTTGTCTGAGGGAAGACTCGGAAGATGATGTGCTGCCACCATCTGCTGGAAGAATGTGGAAAGTCTTGGCAGAAAGTGGATAATGAAAACGAAACCCAGGCCCAGCCGGTAGTCCTCAACTTACAACAGTTCATTTAGTAAATGTGGCACTAAAAATGTCCAGCAAGTGAAGGGCAGCTCAAATCTCTGGAGGAACCGCAGATGCCTTGGATCTGAGTGGAGAATTCCACTCAGTTCAAAGTTTATTCTGATTAAGACAATAGCTGTGACTCATGATAACAGCAGATAATTGTGTTCAGCGAGAGCATTGAAGATATCCATTTTTAATAGGGTATTTCTCTAACAAAAGCTGGGACTCTGAATGTAACAGCATCTCATATTGTTGTTTAACATATTATCTTTTATTTCGTGCATGAAGTCTTTCCCAGTAATGAAACTGTTTTTGTCCAATCCAGGAAACGTCCAGCAAGTGAAGGGCAGCTCAAATCTCTGGAGAAACCGCAGATGCCTTGATATGCCCTGTAACCCCGTAAGAAAGAAGGAATTGTTAGGTGCAGAACTGATTCCAGGGAGATCTGAAGCCACAAAGGTCGTTCAAAGCGGAAGAGGACAAGAAACTCCGAAATGGAAAAGCTGCTGGTGTCTAAAGCCACTGAAGCAAACTCCGCTCATCATGCACCATGTAAGAATAAAGTGGATCAGCCATAATCCTGGTTGGGGTCTTTGGAGATCCAGCAGGTGAAGAGCCTCCCTCCCTCCCTCCCATTGGGTCATTCCGTAGGAGACCCCTGGCTTTGCTCCCCATGATATGGCCAATGTGATCAAGGGGACCCTCCATATCCCACCCCCGTCACCTGGGGGAGTGGGAGGCCCCTGGGGTCATGGCCTCAGCTGTCCCCACGAGGACATAAAGGATGCTGTGATGTCATGGCCCCTGAGGGCAGACCAAAGAGGCCCAAGGGAGGAGAGGAGAGTGGTGGAGCCTTGAGTTAAGCAGCTCTGCTTTCTCTCTGCTGCCTGTCGCTCGCTCTCCGTCTTCTCTCTCTAGAGGAATTTTAGTTTGGTTGAGGTGCCAAACCAGACAGTTGTAGAGGTACAAAGGACAAGAATTCCTCTGTAGAATCCGTGACCCGTCAAAACCGCGGTCCACAAAAGTGCGATCGACGAAAGCGCGCATTTGACGTCATCACAGCGCGACGAAAAAATTAAAAATTGAAATAACAATAAAATTAAAGCAAGCCGATTCACATAAAGGTAAGGGTTAGGTTTAGGGTTAGGTTAAGGGTTAGGGTTAGGTTTAGAGCGTTAGGGTTACGTTAAATTTTACGTTAAAGGTTAGCGTTAGGTTTAGCGTTAGGTTAAGGGTTAGGTTTAGGGTTAGATTTAGGCTTAGGTTAAGGGTTAGGTTTAGGGTTAGGTTTGGGGGGGTTAGGGTAAGGTTTTCGCTTTATTTTTACATTTTTCCATCACAGCGCAATGTTTTCGTCGCGCTGTGATGATGTCAAATGCGCGATTTCGTCGATTTTGTCGTCCGCGGTTTTGTGGTGGAACCGTAGAATCAGCAGCTCCTTGGGCAGCCTGAGCGTTCTGAGTTGACCCAGGAAGAACATGGGATAGGTAGATAGGTAGATAGGTAGATAGGTAGATAGGTAGGTAGGTAGGTAGGTAGGTAAGTAGGTAGGTAGGTAGGTAGGTAGATAGATAGATAGATAGATAGATAGATAGATAGATAGATAGATAGATAGATAGAGACAGACAGACAGACAGACAGACAGACAGACAGACAGACAGACAGACAGAGGTAGATAGATGATAAATGATAGATAGATAGATAGATAGATAGATAGATAGATAGATAGATGGATGGATGGATGGATGGATGGATGGATGGATGGATGGATGGATGGATGGATGGATGAATGGATGGATGGATGGATAGATAGATAGATATAGACAGACAGACAGATAGATAGAGGTAGATAGATGATAAATGATAGATAGATAGATAGATAGATAGATAGATAGATGGATGGATGGATGGATGGATGAATGGATGGATGGATGGATAGATAGATAGATATAGACAGACAGACAGATAGATAGAGGTAGATAGATGATAAATGATAGATGATGATAGATAGATATAGACAGACAGAGATAGATAAATAGACAGACAGACAGACAGACAGACAGACAGACAGACAGATAGATAGAGGTAGATAGATGATAAATGATAGATGATAGATGATGATAGATAGATGGGTAGATGGATAGATGGGTAGATGGATGATGGATGATAGATAATAGATGATAGACAGACAGACAGACAGGACCACCAATGACCCCTCTGGAGTAACAAACCTTCTCCTTTGTTGATAGGATCTGCTTCCAGGTCTAGCAGCCGTTCTTCACGGCAGGATGTCTCACATGCTGAAAAAGTTGCCCTTCCTGAAGGACAGCCAGGAAGCCCATCCACAGATGACTAACAATGACCTGCAGCGGTGGGACAACCAGGAAGCCCAATTCTCCGGCTCCCACCCATCCACTTCCTCAGCTGCTCAGCGAGCCATGCAAGTCCTGCCTCTGCTGGTGAAGTCTTCTCCAGCTCCCATGGAGTTCAGGAGGAAGAGTCAGCTTCCGGTGCTAGGGCTGCCCGATTTGGCCCAGAGAGGAACTGTCAAGCCCCCTCTGAGGGCTGCTCAGATGGAGATGAAACATGGCCAGAAGGAGCCTCCTCCCCTGCCAAGGGGGCCCGAGAGGGAAAAGAGGGGCAGCCTCGACCAGGGGAGAAAACGCTCCCAAGATGCCATCCTATCTTTATATCCAGGTATCTATGCTGCAGGGCTGGGCTACCTCTGGAACCAGCCATTCTCCTATCACATCAGCCCATCCCACCCTATCAATCAATCCATCTATCAGAACAGAGCCAGGAGGGACCTTGAAGGTCTTCTAGTCCAACCTCCTGCTCAAGCGGGAGTCCCTATACCATATCAGATTTCTGGTGGCAAGCTGTTCCAATGGTTGGTTGTCCTCACTGTTAGGAAGTTTCTCCTTAATTCCAGGTTCCTTCTCTCCCTTGATTAGTTTCCATCCATTGCTCCTTCTTCTGCCTTCAGGTGCTTTGGAAAATATGTGGACTCCCTCCTCTTTGTGCCAGCCCCTCAAATACTGGAAGACTCGTCTCATGTCTCACACACACAGACACACAGACACACAGACACACAGACACACAGACACACAGACACACAGACACACAGACACACAGACACACAGACACACAGACACACACACACACACACACACACACACACTGCCCTTCTTTTCTCTAAACGAGCGAAACCCAAATCCTGCCACTGTCCTTCATCAGGCAGGATCTCGAGGCTTGTGACACGTTTGACTCCTCCCTCAGGGCTCAGCCTGGCTCTCCCCTACACACCCCTTTCCCCTCTTCCCTTCGAGAAGGCTCCTCCCGCCCAATTGCCCCTCGATCTCATCCTGTCTCTTCTTCCCAGAACTCTCGGATGAACACTTCCGGTACTTGTGGGAGAGCAAGAGGTCGCTCAAAGGCAAATCGGTAAAAGAAATCTTGGACTCGATGGAGGACACAGAAATATTGGATACCATCTTGGAACATCTTCATCCTCCCCAGGTAAGCAGCTGGGTTTGTGTCGCTGCGGGCCCGGAGGTCCTTCGTGGAGAGGTTGCGGAAGCCACTGCTGTCACGATGGAGATAATTGACCCCCAAAGTAGACAAAGGTGGTTCTGGAGAAGTGGCTGGACGATGGGGCCCTTGGTGGGAGGAGCATGGAAGGACCATGGAATGATCGCCTGAACCATTTAGGACTCCGCCTGAACATCAGGACAATGTGGTCCTTAGAATCTGTCACCAGCCCTGGAATGCTTCCAATCCATGGAGAAAACCCCAAAAAGGTGGAGATTTGGGGGTATCTGGGATCCCACCTCCAAGGCAAAGGTCTTCTGACCCAGGCTTCCTTAAAAAGCAGGAAGCAAAATCTGGGTCCCAGCAAAACCTCTTTTACTGACACGACTGTGAATTCCTTTCATTCAAGGTCAGCCAGGCTTGGCAAACAAATTTTCAGAGGAATATTTATCTACACGAACCTTATCTCGCTCGGAGAACTGCCAGATAATTAGTTTCCAAACACAGGGCAAGGCAACACTTGGCACAGCGTCTCTCTCTTTTTATTCATTTTTTTATTTTTTAGACATAAAAGACAACATAAAAAATTCCCATCCATTACATACAGCATGTCGTTTGGTTACAAGCGTTTGTGCATCCATATTTTCAATTACGTATACAATCACAAAATTTCCGTCTCATATAACTGGGTACCTCACTTTCATTGTACATCATATATTCAATTACCATTAATATTTCTTTCTTTTCAGCGAACCTAATTCCCTTGCATTCTTGATTGTCTATTTAATAACAATATGCCTTTATGTAATCACTTATCTCATTCTGATTATTTTTACAGTGTAAAAGAATTTACCAACTGTTTATGTTTATACATCACTACTTTCAATTATGCATAATCCCGCCAATCATCCATCGAGTATGCTTATGTTCATTGTTGTCCTTGTACATCATACATTCAAGCAAAAACGTTATTCCTTCATTTTAAACAAAGTATTCTAAATACTCACTTCATACATATGCCAATCTTTCATTACTTCCTTATTAAACTATTTATCAACAACAAGATATCTTTAGAATATACACCATTACGTAGAGTTATGCAGATGACCAATCATCTATCAAATGTACATAGATTCATTATTATCCTTATCCTTCATTTTAAAATCAAATATTCTAAATTATTCAATTCATATATAGGTCAGTCTTTCATTGTATCGTTATTAATCTATTTAACAACATAATTGTATTATCACTTATCTCCTTCAATTAAAACATATATAAAACATTTTTCATTTCTAGGTTTTTTTTGTCCAGCCACTGATAAAACAAATCCCATATCCTATAAAATTGCTCATCTCCTTGTTCTCTAAATTCAAATGTCAATTTGAAATTCAGCACACTCCATTATCTTTCGAATAACTTCCTCCTGTTTTGGTATTGTTTCATTTTTCCATTTTTTAGCAAATATGATTCTAGCTGCTGTTAAAACATTTACAATCAGCTATTTCAAGTCTTTATTGTAAATTTCTGGTATGATTCCGAATAAAATAATCCCTGGTTTAAGGTCTATATGTTTGTGTATCATTTTCTCCAACCACATGTGAATTTTAGTCCAGTATCTTTTGGCTTCAATGCAAGTCTACCACATGTGGTAATATGAGCCCGGATTACATTTCCAACACTTTTCTGACTTATTCTTGGACATTCTTGCAATTCTCGTTGAGGGTAGATGACACCTGTAAAAAATCTTATACAAATTTTCTCTATATGCAGTTGACATTGTCATTTTATAATTTTGAGACCACAATTTCTGCCATTTCTCTAAATCAATCCCATGTCCAAATCCCCCCCCCAAGCTATCATAGTTTCCTTAACTTGTTCCTCTTGTAGTTTGACCTCTAATAAATTTCCATATCGTTTTTAATTACTTTTTCATCAGTACCTGTTAAAATTTGGTCTTTTCTATTTTCTTTAAAGAGAAAGGCCAGTTCTTTTTCCATTTTCTATACAAAGTCTTTTACTTTCAATATGATATTATTTAGTCTCCATCTATTCCATCTTGTCCTTTGGCCTTTTCATTTGATTGTAATTAGATTATGGTCCACCCAAGTGCTTGTTTCAATCTCAATTTCTTGTACATTACAAATCAGTTCCGTTGAGGCCCATATCACATCAATTCTGGAAAATGATGAATGTCTATTTGAATAAAAAGTACATTGTTCTTTTGTAGGATTTTGTTTCTCCAAAGATCTTTTAGATTTGTTTCACCTATCATCCCGAAAAAGGATTTTGGAAGCAATTTTCTATTTAACTTTGTTGTTTTGTGTGTTTTGTAGTCCATGTTCTGGTTTACAATGCCATTAAAATCTCTCATCATACAAATATCAACATAGTCCAAATCAGAATTTTTTTTTGTGGAGTTTTTTGTAAAATTCATTTTGTTTTTCATTAGGTGCATAAATTGCGATTAAGAGTATTTTTTTTAATATTATCCATAATTTCCACCATCAAGATTCTTCCCCCTTCCATCTGCATAGATTAATTTCGCTGGAATATTATCTTTAATATAGAAGATCACTCCTCTTTTCTTACAATTCGCCAGTGTAGTAAACATTTTTCCAACCTTTGGTTGTGCTAGTAGGTATTCATGTCTCTTTTGAATATGAACTTCTTGTAGGCAGATTATGTCAAGTTTTAGCTTTTCTAATTTGTGAAATATCTTCCTTCTTTTTTTTTTTAAACTTGAATCAAAGATTCTTTTATTACATTTTCATTTTCATTTTAAAAATCTCGGGCTTCGCAAACAGAATTGAGACGATATTTTTGGTTCTCAAATGTGACCGTGATACCAGATGGCACTTCCCATTTATATTGTATCTGAGAATCTCTGAGTTTTTCAGTTAAGAAAGTGTAGTCTCTCCTTGCTCTTAATATTTGAGATGGTATTTCTTTAAAAACAATCATGTCCTGTCCATCGATTCGCAGCCTGTTATTGTAGAACTTCTGTATTATCGCATTTCTGGATTCTCTTGTGGTGAAATATATAATTATGTCCCTCGGAAGCTGTCGTTGTTTTGCTACACACGAGTTCTGGCGATAAATTTTTTGAATCTGCCAATCAAAGTTAAATCCCGGACTTCCCACCGAACGTCTGAAAGCTTCAAAAAAGGTCTGTTTCAAATTCTCCTGTTCCTTTTCACGCAATCCTCTGACTCTTATTGCAAACGCAGTCTTATTGTAATTTATCATAACGAGTTGTTTTTGAGCATTTTCAACTTCCTGTTGTAACGTTTGAATTTTAGATGTCAAATTAGAATTAGTTTTTTCCAAAATATCTTCCTTCTTTTAATTGCTGAGTTAAGCCCGTTTATATTGATTGTGACCATTTTCCCCCTCCATGTTTATACTTTATATACAGGATTTATGGCTCTAGTTGATCTGGGTTCTTGTTGTTCTCTCGCCACCCACCATGCCTTCTTCTTTATCAATTCCACCTACAGCACCTTCTATTTTTTCAATCTCACTTATGGGTGCCTCCAGTAATTGTACGATTAGTTCTTCTTTTCCAGTTTTCTCAGCCATTTCTCTGAAGGGTTCTACATTGAAGGCTTCTGCCTTATCGATTGTATTTATTCTGTATCTTTGTCCATGCCATGCAAATAATGGACCTTCTGTTATAAGCCATCTATAATTAACACCTTTTTAAATCAGAACCTTAGTCAAAAATTGATATTCTCTTCTCTTCTCTCTCACTGGAATTTATTTCAGAACTGCAATCTCCTTGCATTTATATTCTAATTTCCTATGTCTCATTTTCTGTAATATTTGTAGATTAGTTGCTTTCTTAGTAAATCTTACGTGGACCTCCCTTGGGAGGGCATTTCTCATTGCATATCTTGTATGTACTTGGAATTCTTCATCTATGCCATCTATCATCTTCTCTGGGGATATCTCTAATAGATTTGTCAATATCTCAGATATTATCTGTACTAGGTTCTCTCTTTTTCTTCTATGTTTTGAAATCTTAGGAAAAATTCAGACCTATCCATCTCCCATCCTAATATTCCACTGCTCTCCCTTTCCACATCACTCAATTTGCACACATTTCATGACCCAACTACATTATCAGTGCTGGTGAGTGTGATGTTTGCTCTCTGCTTATTTGGGACAAGCTCCTGTGTATAAACAGAGAGCAAACTTCACTCCCTTCTAGCACTGATGATGTTCCCTAGTTGGACCATGAAATGTCTGCAAGAAAACAACCAAGGTCAGAGAGCATCAAGGACCACATAGTCCTCATCATCATCCCCCTACCCTCTTCTTTCCTCTCCCTCCCTCCCTCCTTGCTCCTCCCCTCTCTTTCTTCTCCTCCACTCTGAAAACCTTTCATTTCCCCCCTTTATCCACCAGAGTGAGGGTGGGGCTTTGCTAGCAGTGGTAGCCCTTCCTTCCCCAAGGAACGGCCCATAGATTTCCACTGCTCTCCTCTCCTCTGCCTTCTGGGCATCCACACGTCAGGCACTGTGCCCATCTGTTCCTCCTCTTCCTCATTAGCTGCCTCCAGATCTGGGGGTTATTGACCCTCCATCTGAAGGCTGATGGATGGCCCAGGCTCCATCTTTTTCTTTTTCTCTCTCTCTGCCAGCTCCATTCCCTCTTTCCTTCAGAGCTCCCAGGTTGCCTTGATGCTGACCCTGACTCCCATACCACCATCTCCTCCTCCTCCTCCTCCTCCTCCTCCTCCTCCTCCTCCTCCTCCTCCTCCTCCTCCTCTTCCCCCTCTGATTTGGGAGGGGAGGGAGACCAACCTTCCTTGGAAACACAGAAAAACATCTTCCTTCCTCTGCTCCTTCACTTCCTCACACTTCTTTTTTGTTGTCCTTGTTGTCCAAGCAGATTCCTGCAGACCACAAAGTCCCCAGGGGGAAAATCAATGAATTGCAGCCCATCAACCAGAAGATTTCAATGCAACAAAGCGCTTCCCACTTCGTGTCTAAAGATAAGGTAAATATGCTGAGCGTTTCCCCTTTTAGGGTGGCAGTTGTCTTAGACAAAGGTCAGAAGAGGACAACTTGCTGTGGTCAACTCCCCACTGTCCACGAATCACGTCCGACTTAAAACGGCTTAATTTAACAATTTCATTCTTTCCAATAATGTTAAAATCATTTTAACATTTGTCGTTTCATTGTCTCTCCTTTGGCATCCTTTCTTTGGTGCTTATTTCCACATTTCTTTGATATTAGACAGAGAAATGAATTTTAGAATTACAGACTTGGAAGGGGGCCTTGGAGATCTTCTAGTCCAACCCCTTGCTCAAGCAGAAAACCCTTTACCATTTCAGGCAAATGGTTGTCCAATCTCAACTTAAAAGCCTCAAGTGATGCAGCACCTACAACCTCTGGAGCCAAACTGTTCTACTGGTTAATTGTTCTCACTGTTAGAAAGTTCCTCCTTAGTTCTAGGTTGGTTCTCTCCTTGATTAGTCACAGACTAACATAATAAGAGAGTTGGAAGGGACCTCGGAGGTCTTCTAGTCCAACTGTCTGCTCAAGGAGGAAACCCTCTACCCTTTAAGGCAAATGGTTGTCCAATCTTTTCTTAAAAATCTCTAGTGAAGAAGCATCCACAACTTCTGGAGGCAAACTGTTCCAGTGGTTAATTGTCTTCATTGTTAGGAAGTTGCTCCTTAGTTCTCCTTGATTAGTCACAGAATAACATAATAAGAGAGTTGGAAGGGACCTCGGAGATCTTCTACTAAGATCTTCTACTAAGAAGTTTCTACTTAGTTCTAGGTTGGTTCTCTCCTTGATAAGTTTCCATCCGTTGCTTCTCGTCCTGACTTCTGGTCCCTTGGAGAATAGGTTGACTCCCTCTTCTTTGGGGCCACCCCTGAGATATTGGAACACTGCTATTAGTGCAACTCTTGTTCCCTGCTGAGTGGGCCATGGCGAGTAAGCCATGCTTAGTTGGAAATGGCTCTGTGCTTGACCACACTTGCTCCTTTTCTGATCAACCTTTGTCCTGTGCTTCCTTTTCCTGGATGATGGGTGGAGCTCCCTCAGACTCACAAACTCTTTTTCCAACCTTCAGTTAAACCTGTACAAATACTATGGCTTAAAATTGAAGAATACCAAGCAGAAGGACCTTGTGAAAGATCACCTCCAAAAGCTTCTGGCAATCACACTTGCGGACGAGACAGACAGAGAGGTGAGTGGGAGTGGGCTGCCTGTGGGGGCTGAGACCTCCAATGTGAGGTCCTTGGTGCTCTCTGAGCTTGGTTATAAGAAATGTAGACCTTTTGCGACCCAACTAGGTCATTTCATCAGTTCTAGAAGGGAACAGGTTTTGAAGAGGGGAGGTGAAGGGAGGAGAAGGAAATAGGAGAGAGAGGAGGAGGAGGAGGAGGGAGGAGGAGGGTGGGAGGAGAGGAAGAAGAGGAAGGAGGGGAGGAGGAGGAGAACTGTGGGGATTTGGAGGAGGAGAAAGAGGAAGATTAAAAAAAGAAAATGTGCAAATATTGTAATTCACAAGCATCACTTTGCCTAGGGAGTCTCGGAGACCATCCACCTGGCTGCATTCCATCATCTTCCAGAAGTTCTTTTGGTCCTCAAGGAGGTCGGTAACATCATGCAGCCCAAGAGACCATCTCTCTCGGAAGGCTCCCATGAGGTAAGACCAGGGATGGGGTTCCAAGGTCCAAAACTCAGTAGAGAAGAAGGCTGGGGGATTCTGGGAGGGAAAGTCCTAGATGTTTAGAAGGACGGATGTTCCAAGCCATCTGCTCTCTTCAGACTGGTCATATATTTCAAAGACCTGAGACCAGCGCTGAGATTGTAAGTGGGGCTGGAAATTCTCCACCTCCATCTCCTGGAGGACCATTTTATAAGTCTAGAGAAGATCATGAGTTGCCCAACAAACATCTCAAGTAGACTCAAAGGTGCTTTTTCAAAGGGATTGGACTTAGTTTGTCCTTGAAGACATTTCGCTTCTCATGCAGGAAGCTTCTTCTATTTTGACCAAAGTCAGAACTGAAGAAGCCTCTTGGATGAGAAGCGAAACCCTTTCAAGGAAAAAATCAAGTCCAGTTGCCTTTGGAAAAAGCCCCTTTGGGACAACCATGACCTGGATGACTAAGAATCTCCATCTGCTTCCATCCATGACTTCTTGTCTTGTCTTCTGGTGCTTTGGAAGAGAGTTTGACCCCCTCGTCTTTGTCCTGGCAGGACACACAATATCTGTCTGACAGAAGGATTAGGACAACATTAATCCTCTGCTATGGACAAGCAGCCCAGGGAGCCTCCCCTGAAGACCTGGGTGTTTACATCCAGCCCATCGTGTCCGAAATTCTGGTCCAGTACTCCACCATGAACAAGGTAGGCTGGTTTCCACCCTCGTGTCAGTGCTGGCAGAACTGTTGCTTTCCTCTTGGTAGTTCCTTGATCTGTTGTTTACTGCTGCCTTGTTTGTCTGGGGTTAATCCCTGCTTATCTGGATTTCAGTTGCTGGTGGAAAAATATAAGAAACGTCTGTAAAAAAACGAACCAAGCTCAGGGGGCGCCAAGGGCTCCACAGTTCAACCCTGAGCTAAAAATATCCCCTTTTGGTGAACAAGGACAACCTGACTGCAGCTCTTAGAGGTTGCTGGGGAGAATCTGGGTTCAACAGGTGACCTCCAGCCCCCAGTTATGCCTCCCATTCAGATCTGCTTCCTGTTCCAATTGAGATGATGAAATGCTAGTGGTTTCTTTATTTATGGTCACGCTGCATTTATTACACTCAAGGCTGTGCATTATCCTCTTTCTTCCTTTTCACACAACTACCTGTAACGTGTGTTGGATTGAGAGAGAAGAACTGGGCCAGATGTGGACTCACCCATCTGGCTCTCATGCTGAAGGCGGAACTAGAACTCACAGTCTCCTGCTGATTGGCTCAGACAGTTTGAAAGTCAACTGACTTTCATGGCTATAGTGGGACTAGAACTCTCCATCTCTTGGTGATTGGCCCAAAGTTTCTCAACTGCTTCTCCTGCCTAAGGCGGGACTAGACTCTCCATCTCTTGGTGATTGGCCCAAAGTCTCTCAGCTGGCTCTCATGCCTAAGGCGGGACTAGAACTCACTATCTCTTGGTGATTGGCCCAAAGACTCTCAGCTGCCTCTCATGCCTAAGGCGGGACTAGAACTCTCCATCTCTTGGTGATTGGCCCAAAGTCTCTCAGATGCCTCTCATGCCTAAGGCGGGACTAGAACCCAGAATGTCCAGGGGGCATTTTGATTGGGAGTCCCCCGGAGTTCAAGAAAAGACGGTCGGCTACGTAAAGGTTGAAATAAATAGATGCCCCCTCTTCCTCCTGGTGTCTTCTCACCTCACCCTCTTCCCACTTGGGTTTCCCAGGACGAAGGTCTGAAGAAAGCCTTCATGAAGTCCATCATCATGGTCACCAAGGCAGCTGCCCTCAGCAGGAGGCAAGACCTCCATCTACCCCAGAAACAGGAATTGGTCACCAAGATCATTGTAAGTGGGGAGGGGGGGGCAGGTGCTCCTGGGTGCATTGAAAGAGAATTTGAACTGAATTGAGTTCCAATCAATTGGGCCCCAAATGATTCTGTTGCTAAGTGGGACGGCTGTTAAGTGAATTCTGCCCCATTGTATGACTTCTCTTTCCACCGTTGTTTGCTGAATCACTGTCGTTAAATTAGTCGCACGGTTGCTTCATGAAACTGGCTTCCCCATTGTTTTTATTATTAGTTTTTATTTTTATATCTAGAGACAGACAAACAGACAGGAAAATAGATGATAGATGGATAGATGGATAGATGGATAGATGGATAGATGGATAGATGGATAGATGGATAGATGGATAGATGGATAGATGGATAGATGGATAGATCAGTGTTTCTCAACCTTGGCAACTTGAAGATGTCCGGACTTCAATTCCCAGAATTCCCCAGCCAGCATTCGCTGGCTGGGGAATTCTGGGAGTTGAAGTCCAGACATCTTCAAGTTGCCAAGGTTGAGAAACACTGGGATAGATGGATAGATGGACAGATGGATAGATGGATAGATGGATAGATGGATAGATGGATAGATGGATAGATGGATAGATGGATAGATGGATAGATGGATAGATGGATAGATGGATAGATGGATAGATGGATAGATGGATAGATGGATAGATGGATAGATGGATAGATGGATAGATGATGGATAGATGGATAGATGGATAGATGGATAGATGGATAGATGGATAGATGGATAGATGGATAGATGGATAGATGGATAGATGGATAGATAGGGATGTATGAATGTATGGATGGATAGTGAGAGAGAGAGAGAGAAAGAGAGAGACAGACAGACAAATATTTAATATATAAACTAGAATGAAAAATAGAAATGGGAAATTAAGGGAAGAAAGAAGAAAAAAAAGGCATTGAAACTTTCTAGAAGAAACTACACAGCCAATATCCAGAATGGCAGAGGGCGGAATTGTATAACGTTAAAAGCGGTGGATTCAACTTCCAGAATTCTCCAGCCTTAAAGGATTCTGGGAGTTGAAGTTCACAGGTCATAGTGAGGCCCTCGTTACCCATCCCTCACTTAAACCATGGTCAGGAAACACTGCAAACTGCCATCAATGCAGGCTGGTTGCCAAGCGACCAAAATATGATCCTCTGATCCCTGAGGAAGAAGAGCCTCTCAGAACTTCAAATCTGGGTCATAAGTAGTCCTTGGGTGTTAGAATTAGAAGAACAAAGTTGGAAGGGACCTTGGAGGTCCTCTAGTCCAGCCAGGAAACCCTACACCACTTCAGACAAGTGGCTATTTGGAAATGGAAATTTCCCCTTAGTTCTAAGAGGGATCCTGGAGAGATCCATCATAACTTTAAATGGTGGCTAAGCGAGCAGTTGTAAGTTGAGGACTTCCCGTGTCAACCAGAAAAGGCATAGGGATGCGAATAGTGCCAGCTGGATGGTGGCCACATCTCAGGAGCTTCCTTACATGTCTTTCCTTCTTTCAGGAAGTCATTGAAGATGAGCCCGCGAGACCCCTGTCCGTCGTAATTCTCCATCAAGCCATCGTCACCATCATCTGCATGAGGTACGTACCTGCACCACACTCATCTTCCCACCAGCTGGAGAGGAACTTGGAGTTGGACCAAGTGATGGGATTTCCATGCCAAGTCCCTGTGCTCTAGAACGTGTGTGTGTGTCAAACTCCATTTCACTGAGGGACACATCAGGGCTGTGGTAGGTGGGTGGATAGATGGATGGAGAGAGAGAGAGGGAGGGAAGGAGGGAGGGAGGGATGGATGGATGGATGGATAGATAGATAGATAGATAGATAGATAGATAGATAGATAGATAAATGGATAGATAGATCCAGGAGAGCAGGAGTTCAAACTCCATTTCATTGAGGGACACATAAAGGCTGTGGTGGGATGGATGGATGGATAGATGGATGGAGATTTGGATGGAGAGATGGATGGAGTGAGAGAGTCAGAGAAAGAGTGAGAGTGAGAGAGTGAGAGAGCGAGAGAGAGAGAGAGAGAGAGAGAGAGAGAGAGAGAGAGAGAGAGAGAGAGAGAGAGAGAGAGATCCAGAACCTTGTAACTTTAATAAAATTTGTATGCCGCCCATTCCCAGGGGACCTAGAAGACATTTCCTTACACTGAGAACAATCAATCAGTGGAAGGGTTTGCCTCCAAAAGTTGTGGGCTCTCCATTACTCAAGGTTTTCATGAAAAGAGAGGACATCCATATGACTGGGATGGTTTAAGGACCATCAAGCAAGAGTTGGAGTAGAAGACCTCCAAGGTCCCTTTTAGCCCCCTGAGTCTAGGATCTCCTCACACCTCCCTCCCCTTTTCTTGTCTTTCATCAGCCGTATGAAGCCCTCCTTGCCCTCTGAGGTGAGGTCTGAAGTGGTCAACCAAAGCATCCGGAAGGTGTTTTCATTGCCAGCTATCAAGGTGTCCACAGTCAAAACAGATAGCCAACCCCCATCATCTCACTCTCAGGTGAGCAGTCCAGATGGAGTAAAGCAATAGGGGATCCACCTAGAAACAAGGATGCAGTGAACAGGATTCCTGATCTCCTCAACAGCCCTGGATCCATCCCTCGAGCCAAATGTCCCCCTGGGCCTGTCCCTTCCTCTTTGGTCTTGAAAGTCTGCTTCCCCTTCTCGTTCTACGTTTCTGGATCCCAGGAGTCCCTATTTTGAATCCCTAAACATCTCCAGGGGGTTTTCATCCCCATCTTTTCTCTCTTCCTCCACTTTTATCTTCTGGTTGAAGGATCTTCTCAAGACCAATTCTCATCTCCTCCCTTTGCCCCCCAACAAAAGAAGGGCCATGGTGGGGCAGAGCAACCATGGTCTGCAGGCACTAGCTATGATTCCTAGGCAGTCTCAGATAATCCTCAGAATTCAGATGCTTAGCAACCTGCTCAGATTTATTTATTTTTTTAAACAATTTTTATTTATTTTATTTTATTTTTATTTATTTTTGAAGAGAACATAAAAATAAAAAAGCCATCTTCCGTTACAAATTGTAGAAAGTGTGTCAGTTGGTAACAGCATTTCCAAGCATCTCTTCCATAGTCATCACCTACTTTTCATATCAAATAGCATATTTTAAGTTCACCTATATTCATGTATATCACGATTATTATAGCTCAACCTTAATTTGACTATAATAGTTTTTATATCCTTTTATATATAATATTCAAAATCTAGAATAGGATTATATGATAACATTCTATTAAATCATCCTAAAATCATCCAATCACAATACATCTTTATAACATATTCTGGATAACGCTTTTAAACCTCCTCTCATATTGTCCATGTGTTGTTTATATAAAATTTCACATTATCAAACTAATATATCTATATGTATTGCTATCATTATTAATCATTATTTAACTATAGCTATTGTCGCTTCATTTTATACATACAACTAGTAAACTAAATTTACTTTAATTTTTATTATACATTTTCATTGCATCAACCTGTATCCCTCCAGCAATAGTACGGTCTTATATCTCTTGCCATTTGTGGCATTAATGTTCTAGTTACTTTCTTAATAAATCTTGTAGAAAACTCCCTCGGCAACATGCTGTTCCTTTCGTATCTCACAAAAGCTTGAAACCCAACACCTGCTCTTTCCATCAGCTTATCTTTGGTTATCACTGGTACTTCTATCAAGATTTCTCTCCTTATCTCCGTCAATTTTTCTCTCTTTTCTTCTTCTGTGCTTTGAAGTCTGGGGTAGAGTTCCAATTCATCCATCTTCCCTTTCCATATTCCGCTCTTGCCATTACCAACCATGCTCACTTTGTTGTCTGTATCCACAGTTTTTTTTCTCTTTGCTCATTTTTTTTCTCCATCTTTTGAACTCTGTCCTCCACTTTCTTCATTTGGTAAACTTCCTCAGTTTCTCCATCAGATTTTTCTGTTTTGTATTTCATATTCTCCAATCTCTTTTCAATTCTCTCTGTCACAACTAATAGATTTTGAATTTCAAACATAATCATTTGCAATATTAGTTTCTTTTTCCTGCTGCACCGTTCTTCCAATTTTGCAGGCACTGCCACTATAGGATTCAAGGCTATTTTAATAAACTTCAAACAGATTCATTTATTATCTTTCAAGTCAAAATGTTGTCTTTTCTCCAATAGCTAGTGATAGAACTATCAAAAGGCATCTGTATAAACAACTTGTGCTCTTCCTAGTTTCATTAAATGAACTGGAAGAACCTTGAATCTCAAGTGATCAAAGAGAAAGAAGAAAAAACAATGTATCCAGTCTCCAGCCTCTTAAGTGGCAGCGTAACTGCTTTTCCTCCTGTTGTTACAACCCTCTTTATAATCCTTCTTATTATCTTCTTTATATTCCAAACTTAAGAAAGAAAAAAAACCCTTAAATAGAGATCAAAAACAATCCATTCAATCCAATCAAGCATTATAAAAAAAGAAGGAAAATTTTAATCCATAGGTGTAAGCAAAAGTGAAAAAAGAAGAAAAAAAATTAATCCATTCAGTTTAAAAAACAGGGAGCCTTTGCCAAAATTCCATCCATGAAAAAAAATAGAAACAGGATAACACACTAAGTTTAATGTAGATTAATTTCGCTGCTTACAGTCTTCTATCTTCAATTTTAATTTAATTTTTTTGGGGGGTAGTCTCTTTTTCTAATAATAAAATTTTCTCACCAATTCGACACACTTTCTCTTTTTGCTTTCTTCCCATTCCGGAGCTGTCCCAACTACAACAGCTTCATTAGCTGCGTTTCTGTCACTGGAAAGAAAGGCTATTCCTGGATCTTTCATGGACTTTGTGGTGTTCCCTGAGATCAGCAGGAAGTGCCCTTCTCACTGTCTCTGCAGGACAGTTTAGGTCCGAATGGACTGTCCAACAGCAGAAATATTGACTCCGATCTTGGAGCACCAAGATCACACATCGTGCCGTCGTGACGTCAGCCCCTTTTTTCTGCAACAGGTTCAGATTTATGATAGTTGCAGCATTCTGGGGTGACATGACCCCCCCTTCTGTGACCTTCCAACCAGTTAATAGGGAAGCTGGATTCACTTAACAACCGTGTGACCAACTTAACAACCAAAGTGATTCACTTAATCACTGTGGCAAGAAAGGTCACTTAGCGATGGAAATTTTGGGCTCAATTGTGGTCATAAGATGAGGACTGCCTGTATTTGAATCTCCTAGAACTGTTAAGGAAGACATTCAACTTTTTAGTCATTCTGTTCTGAACTCAAAAAGGAAGGAAGTCCTTTTGTTCCTCAAGTTCAGCAGAGAAAGCATTTCTTCCCCCTCTGGAAGAAAGACCGGCCCTGCAAGGTTGGCCACTCTGTTTACTGTAGACTTCTGGACTTCAACTCCCAGAATTCCATGGAGGGCTCAGGAAGGTTGGGAGCTGCATTGCCCCAGTCAGAAAAGGGCCATCAGTTCCCCACCCCTGGATTTCTGCCTCTTCCAGGGGCTGTTCCTTCCTTGACGCCCCTCCTTCCTTCTGACATTTTCTCCTTTTTTTAGGATTTCTATCATCAGACAGCCACTGCCTGCAACAATATGTTGACCGGATTGCTGTCCGAGGCTCCCAATTTGGATGCCCTGCAGGAGATCCTGACGGTAAAGAGAGATCCTTTCTTGGGGTGGGTCACCCAGTCAGCCAGATGTTCAGGCTGGATTTGGCCCTTCTGTCCCCCTGTGGAGTCTGTGGGTCTTCCAACTGGGAATGACCCATTCCTCCTTTCCTCCTTCTCCTTCGTTTCCCCTGGCAGCACACAAATCCATGGATCAATTCTCCTAAGAGCCACGAGAGAGAGAGGGCCCTCAAGACCATCAAGCACCTCCTCAAGTTCGTTTCGGACAATGTCAATTTCGACGTAAGTCTCCCTTTGGGTTGAGAAGCAAAATGTTTTCAAAGAAAGGAAAACCCCCAAGAAAGTCCAGCTGCCTTTTGGGAAAAGAACCTTTGGGATGTGACCAGGAGGATACAAGGAGTCCTGCTTGAGCAGAGGGTTGGAGGAGAAGACCTCCACAGTCCCTTCCAGCAACTGCGGTTCTGTCATGCTGTGATACTGAGATTCTGTAATTCTCAGGATCTGTGATTCAAAGATTTTGAGATTCTATAATTCTCAGATTCTGTGATTCAAAGATTCTGAGATTCTGTAATTCTCAGATTCTGTGATTTAAAGATTTTGAGATTCTGTAATTCTCAGAGTCTGTGATTCAAAGATTCTGAGATTCTATAATTCTCAGGATCTGTGATTCAAAGATTTTGAGATTCTGTAATTCTCAGATTCTGTGATTCAAAGATTCTGAGATTCTACAATTCTCAGGATCTGTGATTCAAAGATATTGAGATTCTGTAATTCTCAGATTCTGTGATTCAAAGATTTTGAGATTCTGTAATTCTCAGAGTCTGTGATTCAAAGATTCTGAGATTCTATAATTCTCAGGATCTGTGATTCAAAGATTTTGAGATTCTGTAATTCTCAGATTCTGTGATTCAAAGATTCTGAGATTCTATAATTCTCAGATTCTGTGATTCAAAGATTCTGAGATTCTATAATTCTCAGATTCTGTGATTCAAAGATTCTGAGATTCTATAATTCTCAGGATCTGTGATTCAAAGATTCTGAGATTCTGTAATTCTCACATTCTGTGATTCAAAGATTCTGAGATTCTGTAATTCTCCAGTTCTGTGATTCAAAGATTCTGAGATTCTGCAATTCTCAGGTTCCGTGATTCTAAGGTTCTGAGAATCTGAAATTCTCAGGTTCTAGGAATCAAAGATTCTGAGATTCTGAAATACTCGGATTCTGTGATTCAAAGATTCTGAGATTCTGAAATTCTCGGGTTCTATGAATCAAAGATTCTGAGATTCTGTAATTCTCCCGTTCTCTAATTCAAAGATTCTAAGATTCAAATATTTGATGATTCTATGATTCTAACATTCTGTGTATCTAAGATTCTGTGGTTCCGTGGTTCTTATTCCCTGATTTCAGCTGGCTGAAAGCTTCATGAGCCCCCTCCCCTTCTCTCTCCTCTTTCCCCTCCTTTCCCCTTCCTTTCTTTAGACGACAGCTGATTTCTCTTTGCTGGGGCAGCTGGTGGCTTTGCTGGCCCTGCACATTGGCGACACCAGCCCAGTAGTTGGCCAGACGTCCGCAGAGGCTGCCTACCACCTGCACCACCTCCTAATGAGCAAAATGGGTGAGAACTTTGGATTCCAAGGGTTGACTTGCTGCAAGAAGACCAGGGATGCCCCCTGCCCAGGAGAGCATTGGGTGGCACAGCCTGTGGCTTAGCCAAGATGGGTCATTGGGCTTGGCAGAGATACCTGGAATTGGCAGTTGATATTGGCATTTTTCAGGGCCAGGGGTCCTTTTAAGAAGGAGATTCTCACGTTAAGTGAGTCAGTTAGGGATTAGGAGGAGGAGAAGGAACGATGAAGAGGGGGAGCAAGGAGGGGGAGGAGAGGGAGAAAGGAAGACAGGGAGGAGGAGGAGGAGGAGGAAGAGGAGGAGGAAGAGAGAGAGAGAAGGAACGATGAAGAGAGGGGCAGGGAGCAAGGAGGGGGAGGAGAGGGAGAAAGGAAGACAGGTTGGAGAAGGAGGAGGAAGAGGAGCAGCAAGTGGAGGAGGAGATGAGAAGGGAGGGAAGAGAGAGGAAGAGAGGGAGAGGAAGATGAGGGGGAAAGGAGGTGGAGGTAATGAGAAAGTAGGGAAGAGAGAGGGAAAAGAGTTAGAGGAGGAGGAAGAGGAGGAGAAGGACTGTGGGGCCCTTGGTGCTCTCTGAGCTTGGTGGTTTTCTTCTTGACATTTCCTGACCCAACTAGGTAACGTCATCAGTACTTGAAAGGGGGATCTTTTCTCTGTGCTTCCATAATTATTGATGGTCATCGCCCCTGATGACGTTCCCTAGTTGGGCAATGAAACACCTGCAAGGAAACCCCCCAGGTCAGAGAGCACCAGGGACCCCTCTGGTCGACCCTGAGCTCCAGATCTTCTCTTCTCTTGCAATGACTAAATGGGCCGTCAGATGAAGGAAGTTCCCAGGTTCCGAAGGCCAAAATCTGACCTTGTGGTTTTTTTCCCCTCCCTCCCAAGCGAAAGAAATGGACAAGAAACAGAAGAACAAAAAGGGGAACATCGTACATTGGCTGAGGGAGGATTTTTTTGTTTCGGGCTCTGGGATCTTCCACAACAACATCTCCAAAATGGCGAAGGTATGTTTTGGATCAGCCTTTGGCCTGGCTTCCTTTTGCTCCTCCTCCTGACCTGGAGAGCCTCAAAGGAGTCAATCTCACAGTGGGGACGGCATCCTCCCAAGGTTGGGCTTTGGGTACCCCTTCCCCCAATGCCTTGGAGGAAGAAAGGGCAGCTACCATATTGGCTTCTTTGACCCCCATCCGAATCCCACCTGATGGAGGACATGGAATAAGGCTGCATCTCTACACGGTGTGCCGTCCCCCAATCTGGGTCAAAGTCTGAAGGGAAGGGCGTCAAAGCTCTAAGGCATCTCTGCATGGTCTCCTTTCCTTCTCTCCGATAGGCCTTTGGGGAGCACCTCAGCCCGTTGCAGCTAACAAAGCTGATCTTGGAAGCCCTGGAGAATCTGACGCACGTGGACAAGAACATCTCTCAGTCCGCGGGGCTGCTCCTCAACTCCATCCTGGAGGAGTGTGGCATGGATATAGAGGAAGTAAGAACATTGCAGGGTTTGGTGCAAAAGGGACGTAGGAGATTTTGTAGAAAACAAAGATGAGAATGGCTGAGACCTTGTTGGCTCAGTGGTGACACTTCTGCTGGTTTTAAGAAGGCTAAGGCTGGATGGGAGGCCACTGAGTGATCTTAGGGCTGTTGAGAAAGTTGTCCAAACCTCCCAGAAGAAGGTAAGGGCAAAGCAAAGGAGCCATATTGTTTTCATGAGAAATAACCTTTGATGAGCCAGTGTGGCAGTGGTGAAGGCTCCAGATGTTTTTATGGCTTTGTCAGCTGCCTTCAGTCGCCATGTGCGAATAGGCGGCAATATAAATCTCCTAAAATAAGCCAATAAATAAAATATCACAGGCAGCTGGACAAATCAGGAGTTTTTAAAATATGTAGGGCAAATGTTGACATTGTGGGGGCCAATTTATTTCCCCCAATGGGTGGGAGTTATCGTCTCTACTGCATCTCCAATGGAGACCAACCCTGGATCTCATCCCTCCAATCTCTCTTTTGCCATAGCTACCCATGATCTTGAAGGAGATCTACCACCGTCTCCCGAATATTGCCCACACAGCAACGAAAGACCTCACCCTCAAGACCGTATGTCACCTGGCCTCCAAGAGGGTCAACCGAGTTGTGGACATATTGCTGGAATCCTCTGTTGGCTGTGATGGGTAAGAAGAACCTCAAGGAGATGGGGATCCTGTTGTCTTGGATTCCTCAGAGTCCTTTGCGATGGGGCGAATCCCTGTAGCTCAGGTGGAGGAAGAGGGTGGAAGTTGATTCTCTGAGCTTCTGTGTTGGTTTGCAAATATTTTGTTAACAGGCAAGGTAGCATCTTCAGTGGAGTTTAAGGGACTCCAGTGCTGGTGATCTTCTGCCTGTAAGGGCTTGGTATGGTCAGTAGGTCTTGTGATGGGGAGATCACCTCAGATTGAGGGTCCTGTCAGGTGAGAATATTGTGATGGGTCTTGTGATGGACCAGGTGAGGGTCACCTCAGATTGAGGGTCATGTCAGGTGGGGGTCTTGTGATGCATCTTGTGATGGACCAGGTGAGGGTCATATCAAGTGAGGGCCTTGTTATGGGAGATCACCTCAGATTGAGGATAATGATCCGTGGGGATCTTGTGATGGGTCTTGTGATGTGGAGGTCACCTCAGATTGAGGGTCATGTCAGGTAGGGATCTTGTGATGGGTCTTGGGATGTGGAGGTCACCTGGCCTCCAAGAGGGTCAACTGAGTTGTGGACATATTGCTGGAATCCTCCGTTGGCTGTGATGGGTAAGAAGAACTTCAAGGAGATGGACCTCCTGTTGTCTTGGATTACTCAATCCAGATAAGACCGAGTGGCTGGTGTGTTTCCCTCCTACTAATTGGCCAAGTTTTCCATCTCTCAGGCTGGGGGGGTCAAACAGTACGCCCCTCAGACAGGGTTCGCAATTTGGGAGTCCTCCTGGACCCACAGCTGACTTTCGAACACCATCTGTCGGCTGTGACCAGGGGGGCATTTGCCCAGGTTCGCCTGGTGCGCCAGTTGCGTCCCTACCTGAACCGGGAGGCCCTCACAACAGTCACTCGTGCCCTTGTGACCTCTAGACTGGACTACTGCAACGTGCTCTACATGGGGCAGCCCTTGAAGAGCATTCGGAGACTTCAGCTTGTCGAGAATGCAGCCGCGCAAGTGATCGTGGGTGCACCTCGGTTCACCCACGTAACACCTATCCTCCGCGAGCTGCACTGGCTGCCTATTGGTCTTCGGATACGCTTCAAGGCGCTACTCGTCACTTATAAAGCCCTTCATGGTATTGGACCTGGGTACTTGAGAGACCGCCTGCTGCCAATCACCTCCAATAGACCGATCAGATCCCACAGATTAGGCCTCCTCTGAATTCCATCCGCCGGCCAATGCCGACTGGCGACCACCCGGAGGAGAGCCTTCTCTGTGGCTGCTCCGACCCTCTGGAACGAACTCCCCGTGGAGATTCGAACCCTCACCACCCTCCATGCCTTCCGCAAAGCCCTTAAAACCTGGCTATTCCGCCAGGCCTGGGGCTAAAGAACTTCTGCCCCCCCTTCTCGAATGGTATGGTTGTTGTGTGTTTTAAATTGTGTATTGTTTGTTTGTCTTTTTTATCCCCTGTTTGTACCTCCTTTCCCTTGACTGAGTTGTGAGCCGCCCTGAGTCCCCTTTGGGGAAAAGGGTGGCATATAAATGAAACAAATCCTAATCCTAATCCTCAGAGACTCTCAATCCTTTGCGATGGGGCGAATCCCTGTAGCTCAGGTGGAGGAAGAGGGTGGAGGTTGGTTCTCTAAGCTTCTGCATTGGTTTCCAAGTGTTTTGTTACCAGGCAAGGTAACATCTTCAATGGAGTTTAAGGAAGGCCAGTGCTGGTGATCTTCTGCCTGTAAGGGCTTGGTGTGGTCAGTAGGTCTTGTGATGGAGTGGTGTGGGTTATGTCAGGTGGGGATCTTGTGATGGGTGTTCTGATGGACCAGGTGAGGGTCATAACAAGTGAGGGTCTTGTGATGGGGAGGTCATGTCAGCTGTGGATCATATCAAGTGAGGATCTTGTGATGGGTCTTGTGATGGACCAGGTGAGAGTCATATCAAGTGACAGTCTTGTGATGGGGAGGTTACCTCAGATTGAGGGTCATGTCAGGTGAGGATCTTGTGATGGGTCTTGTGATGGACCAGGTGAGGGTCATATCAAGTGAGGGTCTTGTGATGGGGAGGTCACCTCAGATTGAGGGTCGTGTCAGGTGGAGATCTTGTGATGGGTCTTGTGATGGACCAGGTGAGGGTCATATCAAGTGAGGGTCTTGTGATGGGGAGGTCACCTCAGATTGAGGGTTATGTCAAGTGGGGATCTTGTCATGGGTCTTGTGATGTGGAGTTCATGTCAGCTGTGGATCATATCAAGTGATGATCTTGTGATGGGTCTTGTGATGGACCAGGTGAGAGTCATATCAAGTGAGGGTCTTGTGATGAGGAGGTCAGTAAAGGTCGTGTCAGGTGAGGGTCCTTGATGGAGGTTCTGATGGGCCATGGGTGTGTTATAGATGAAGTCTTCTAGTGGGAGGTCACGTCAGATGAGGGTCGAGATGGGAATGAACTTTGAAACATATTTTACGACTTTTCTTGTCACAATCGTTAAGTGAATCACTGCAGTTGTCAAGAGGGAAACATGGTCGTTAAGTGAATCTGGCTTCCCCATTGAATGTACTTGTTAGAAGGTCACAAAATGTGATCGCTTGACTTTGGGATGGTCATAAATCTGAACCAGTTGTCCAGGAGTCTGAATTTTTGTCAGATGATCCTGAAGATGCTGGAAAGTGTGAAAACTGGGAATAAGTCGCTTTTTCAATGCCGTTGTTCCTTTGAATGGCTCCTGGAGAAAAGGTCGTAAGTCGAGAACTACCTGTGTATATAGAGATATTTTTCTGGCATGAGAGCCGTTCATTTGGGCCTTCGGTTTTCCAATCCTTCCTTCTGTTGGGGGGTTCAACTCTCTGGACTGGCCGTCTCTTCCGAAATGGGGAAAGGATCTGATTCCCCCCAATCTATTTCTCCCCCTTCGTAGAAGCGCCAAGGAGATTTGGGGGGCGCTGGCTGCAGACCCTTATGCCAACCTCAAGATCATGAAGCCTCTCTTGAAAAGGCTTCAGGACCAAGACCCCGGAACCGAAGTCCTCTCAAGGAGGAACAGCAAGTCCCTCATGCCCATTGCGGTAAGGGGGGGAGGGAGGCAATGGGCAAACTACTGGGGCTAAAATTGGAGCATCATTTGGCGTAACCCCCCCCCCCTTTAGGTGGAGGCAGATTTTTCTCTCCCTGGGCGCAATGAGAATGTATCTGCCGAACAAAACTCCTCATTGGCAACAGGAAGGGCATCTGGCCAGTAAACCCTCAGCTCCATTCAGTTGGCCAGACTCCACCCCACAAGGGATTCTGGGGAAGAGGAAGTAGGGGATGAATCTAAGTAACCTGGGGAGCCCAAGTTGACTCTCCCTTCATCCCGTTACTAGGCCACCAACGCCCTCTGTTTCCTCCTGTCCCTCCCGAACGCTGCTGAGCTCCTCCACAACAAATTCTCCAACCTGCTCCTCGCCCTGGTCACGCAGCTGTACTTCCTCCTGGGAGCCAGCAAGAGTGGAGCCAGGAGGTCCAGCAGAGTCATAGACCTTTCAGAACAGGTCAACCTCTTGGGGTAAGGAATCTCCTGGGACCAATCTGGATCCTACTGGATATCACTGGAGGGGGAAGAAATAAAGGGAGGCTGATTTGCTGTTGTGTTTTGTGGTTGCTGCACAAGCCGCCAAGTGAAAGCTGGAGCTCTCCTGAAGGGCGGCGGGAGGCTGGTGGGCGCCAGGGGAAGCCTGGCCTTTGTAGGGGGCATCGGCCGAAGCATTGGCACCAACTCTTCTCCCTTCCTTTGATTTAGCACGGCAGTGCAGGCGATCAAAAATCTCATCCTGGCTGCCAGATATGAAGAGGAATACAAAGAGTTGGGGACGCTGGGATGCTGGGAGATGCTCTTGAGCCCAGATAGTCTCTTTGAGGCCATTTTCCACCTGGTCCGGTAAGAACTTCAGAGTCCAAAGAACTTGGCTACAAGTGGCAATGGGTGAGGGGGGGAGGGCAGAGCGAGAGAAAGTGAGAGAGAGGGGGAAGAGGGAGGGAAGAGGGGAGGAAGAGAGAGAGAGAGGAAAAGGGAGGATGAAAGAGGGAAGGGGAGAGCAAAGGGAGAGGAGGAAGAAGAGGCAGAGAGAGAGAAAGTGAGGGTGGGGAGGGAGAGGGAGGGAAGAGGGGAGGGAGAGAGAAAGAGAGGAATAGGGAAGGTGAGAGAGGAAGGGGAGGACAGAGGGAGAGGAGGAAGAAGGGGCAGAGTGAGAGAAAGTGAGGGAGATGGGGATGAGGGAGGGAGAGGTTAGGGAGAGGGAAAGAGAGAAAGAGGGAGGGAGAGAGAGAGGAAGAGGGAGGGTGATAGAGGGAAGGGGAGGACAGAGGGAGAGGAAGACGAAGAGGCAGAGAGAGAGAAAGTGAGGGTGTGGAGGGAGAGGGAGGGAAGAGAGGGAGAGGGAAAGAGAAAATAGGGAAGGTGAGAGAGGGAGGGGAGGGCTGAGGGAGAAGAGGAAGAAGAGGCAGAGAGAGAGAGAAAATGAGGGAGAGGGGGAAGAGGGATGGAAGAGGGAAGGGAGAGAGAAAGAGAGGAAGAGGGAGGGTTAGATAGAGGAAAAGGAGAGAGGGAGGGAGAAAGAGAGCGAAGGAGAGAGGGAGGGAGGGCAGAATGAGAGGAAGAAGAAGAGGCACAGAGAGAAAGAGAAAGAAAGGGAGAGTGAGAGGGAGGAAAGAGAGAGAGGGGGAAGGGGAGATAGAGGAGAGGGAGGGAAGGGAAAGAGAGAGAGGGAGGCAGAGGGGGAGAGAGAGGGAGACAGAAAAGGAGAGAGAGAATGAGAGGGAGACAAAGAAAGGAGAGGGAGAGAGGAAGAGGAGGGAGGGAGAAAAAGACAGAGAAAGAAAGGGAGTGTCCGAGGGAGACAAAAGGAGAGAGAGAATGAGATGTAGAGGGAGGGAGGGAAGGAGAGGGAGGAGGAGGGAGAGAAAGATAGAGAAATAGAGGGAGGGTGAGAAATTCTCTAAATGGACCAATTCATTGAGTAATTCATTTATCCATAATTCAGATAATGATTTCTCTAGCTTGGTGATTTTCTCCTCACTCACCAGCAGATCTTATCTGATTTCTCCCTATTTGATCTTTAGGAAACTCTTCAACTACTCTAAAGTGGAGCTGAAGGTGATGTTCAGGCAGGCCAACATCTACCTGCACCGTCCTGACTTAAGGGAGAAGACAATTGGCATGGTGTTCTTCTCGGAGGTGAGGAGACATTGTGATGCACCACAACATTGTGGAGCTCCAGGAAAGTTGTGCAGGGTTCACAAGGACTTCATGGTTAGGAACTCGAAGTTGTGGGAGCTCCATCACTGGAGGCCTTGAAGAAGAGACTGGACAGCCGTTTGCCTGACATAGTAGATGGTCTCCTGCTTGGTCAAGAGGTTGGATTAGAAGACCTCCAAAGTCTCCTCTTATTCTGTTAATCGGTGGATTTGGAGGGAGGGAGGGAGGAAGGAAGATTCAATGACCCCAAATTCCATTTCCTCTTTGCATTATAAGCAGTTTTGTGTTCTTACAACTATCATTTGCACTACCTTCTGGCATATTGTAGTCCTCGACATATGACTTGGCTTATTAGACAGTCACAAAACGGATCACGTAACTTCTAAACACTGCAACGGTCATAAATACGGACCGTCAAGTACCCAATTTTTGATCAGGTGACTGTGATCAATGGTCCTGAGTCTGAAAAATGGAGTTGTCCCTTTTGTCAGTGCCGTGGTGACTTTCCGCAGTCACTATATGAGGACTGTCTTTTCTTTTCCTCTCCCCGTAATGGCTGAATGTGGCATCTCTTCATAGAGGCTCTGAGGAAAGTTCCCTTCCTTCGCTTTGCTAATGCTCCGTCTCTCCACTCTTCTCCCCCAGCTTCTCTATCACCAAGAGGTCGGACACTTCTTCGTCATGAAGGACATCCTCAATGTCCTCCAAGACTGGATGGCTCAGCCATATCCCCTCATCCAAATATTTGCTATTCGTGGTCTGGGGTATCTTCTCCAGCACCCCTTCGAGGTAAGAGATGGGGGGCAGGAAGTGAGGGACTTCCAAGGGAGCAGCAGGTGTGACCTCACTCTCTAGGAAGTCTACAAGGCTAGGAAGGGTAGAAGGAGGAGAAGAAGGCAACCACCAGAAAGAGGAGGATGCCCTCAGCTACAGTGGCCTCTCTTCTACAAGGATGGGGGCATCCCTGGAAGATCTGAAGGATCAGTTTGGAGACAGATCCTCTTGGGGGACATCTAAAGCAGAACAAGAAGCAACGGATGGAAACCAATGAAGGAGAGAAGCAACCTAGAACCAAGGAGAATTTCCCCGACAATAAGGACAATTAACCAGTGGAACGACTTGCCTCCAGAGGTTGTGGGTGCTCCAACACTGGAGGCTATTAAAAAGAGGTTGGAGAGCCATTGTTACTGGTTTCCCTAGTAGTAGAGACCTTGGCGGTCTTCTAGTCCAGCCTCCTGCTCATGCAGGAGAACCTAAGCTAATTCAGATAAGTGACTGTCTACTCTCTTCTTAAGAACCTCCAGTGATGGAGTCCTTTGCGTCAAACCCCTGGGATGAGGAAGACCCTGAGTTGACCTAACAATCATCCAGCTTCTTCACCTCCAGCTATTTTCCCAAGATCTTCCCTTGCAGGATTGGAGATCGCGGGGAACGTCGACCTGGGATGCTGGGTGTCGAGGTTTTCTCCGTTTATACATCACATCCAGTTTTCTCATAATTGCAACCCAAGAGCATGCAAAGAACGCTTACAGGAACTGGGAATGTCCAGTCTAATGAAAAGAAGGACCAGGAGAGACAGGATGGCACCTGTTCCAATGTTTGAGGGGCTCCTACAAAGACCAGGCGGTCAAACTGTTCTCCGAAACACCAAAAGAAAGAATGAGGAGAGAGAATGGATGGAAACTAATAGCAATAGCAGTTAGACTTATATACCGCTTCATAGGGCTTCCAGCCCTCTCTAAGCGGTTTACAGAGTCAGCATATCGCCCCCACAATCTGGGTCCTCATTTTACCCACCTCAGAAGGATGGAAGGCTGAGTCAACCCTGAGCCGGTGAGATTTGAACCGTTGAACTGCTGAACTAGCAGTCAGCTGAAGTGGCCTGCAGTACTGAACTCTACCCACTGCGCCACTTCGGCTCTAACCAAGAAGAGAGGCAGCCTGGAATTAAGGAGACATTTTCCTAATGGTGAGGGCTATCAACCAACGGAAGGACTTATCTCCAGAACTTGTGGGTTTCTCAAAAGAGACTGGAAAACCATTCATGGTATGGAATCTTCTGCTCGAGCAGGGGTTGGACTAGAAGACCCCTAAGGTCCCTTCTGACTCTTACTATGCCATGTTGTATGTTCTAAGTGCACATGTTTATGTGCTTGAAATGGGGCATATTAGGGTAGGTTTAACTGTGAAAGCTGAAGTGTGGAGCTGAGGCAAAACATAGGATGAAGAATTGGGGAACTAGGTAGTTTTAGTCTAACAGCAAAAAGTGGGGCTGGGATGAGATGAGACTTTTAATATTTGAAGGGCTTCCACAAAGAAATGGGGAGGAACTGATTCTCCGAAGCCCCTGAAAGGAGAACAAGAAGCAATGGATGGGAACTAATGAAGGAGAGAAGCAACCTAGAACTAAGGAGAAATTCCCTGACAATAAGGACAATTAACCAGTGGAACGACTGGCCTCCAGAAGTTGTGGGTGCTCCAACACTGGAGGTTTTCAAGAAGAGACTGGACAACCATTGATTTGAAACGGTATAAGGTCTCTGCTTGAGCAGGGGATTGGACTAGATGACCCCCAAGTTCCTTTTCAACCCTGTTACTCTATGTTCCGTGGGCTTCTCTGTGTTTGCCATTCGTAGACTCAGAGAATGCCAGTATGTGCTCTACACGGGGCTGCCCTTGAAGAGTATTCGGCGACTTCAGCTAGTCCAGAATGCGGCCGCGCGAGCGATTGTGGGTGCACCTCGCTTCACCCACATAACACCTATCCTCCGCGAGCTGCACTGGCTACCTGTCGATCTCCGGGTACGCTTCAAGGTGCTACTTGTCACCCATAAAGCCCTTCATGGTAGTGGATCTGGGTACTTGAGAGACCGCCTCCTGCCAATCACTTCCACTCGACCTATTAGATCCCATAGATTAGGCCTCCTCCGAGTCCCATCTGCCGGTCAATGTCGACTGGCAACCACGCGGAGGAGAGCCTTCTCGGTGGCAGCTCCGACCCTATGGAACGATCTCCCCGTGGAGATTCCCTCACCACCCTCCAGACCTTCCACACAGCCCTCAAAATCTGGCTATCCCGTCAGGCCTGGGGCTAAAGACTGTAACCCACCCGAATGGTATGAATGTTGTGTTTTTTAATTATGTATTGTTCTCACATATTAAATGTTTGTTCCCCCCCCCCTTTTCGAGTTGTAAGCCGCCCTGAGTCCCCCCAGGGAAAAGGGCGGCATATAAATAAACTTCTCAAATCTCAAATCTCTCAAACCATGTTTAATCGCCCCCTTCTTTCCCTCCTTCCTCCAGAATAAGATGTTAGAGCCGGTGATAGTCCCTGTGGTCAACTGTGCTTGTCACCCAGACAAATTTGTGGCAAAGGAATCACTGCGGACCCTTCAGTTCCTTTTCCGGTATCTGAATGCTCAAACCTATGGATGGAAAGCTGTCAATCTTATTCCGGTCCTGGGGAAGTATTTTGCTGAAGTACGTCAACCAAATCACATCAAACTAATCCACACACACCCTCTCTCTTCCTCTCCCTCGCTCCCTCCCTTCTCTCTTTTTCTCCCATAAAGATCGCCTGGGTACCATCTGAAGAATTCTAATCTTATCGAAAAGTCTTAGAAATAGTTCAGCAACAACTGTGTTGTTCTCATCTAAAAGAGTGTGTGAGCTTGCAGATGATCATTGAGCCCTTCCAGAGAGCTGGAGAAGTGCCAGATGAGGTGGAAGAGAATGAAGGTTGCCACTCTCTTCAGCTTCACCAAATCACCATCAATCGCTCTCCATATTTATTAAAAATCCAGATTGGTGTTGCTTGATCTCAGACACTTGAAGGTGTGTGGATTTCAACTCTGCCGGCCTGAGAACTCCAGAGGTTGAAGTCCCCACATCTGAAAGCTGCTGAGATTGGGAAACTCTGGTCTCCATCAGTATTTCTCCCTCTTGGCAACTTGAAGAGGTGAGGACTTCAACTCCCAGAACTCTCCAGCTATCATACTGGAGTTGGAGTCCTCACATCTGAAGGCTGCTAAGATGGGAAAACAACCCCCTCGATCACACCATAGAGGTTGGTCTGCAAGCCTTTTACACCCATGGCCAACCTTTGGCCAACCATTGGCATGGCCTTGTTTAGAGCAGTGTTTCTCAACCTTGGCAACTTGAAGATGTCCGGACTTCAACTCCCAGAATTCCCCAGCCAGCATTCGCTGGCTGGGGAATTCTGGGAGTTGAAGTCCGGATATCTTCAAGTTGCCAAGGTTGAGAAACACTGGTCTAGAGAAACAGTTGCCAGACTCCCCTTCCTTTGTCTCGTGAGTGGGAAACTGAGGCAGATCAGATGAAGAGGATGGGAGTTATGAAGCCTTTTATTGTAGGTTTAGTGGATCCCTCCCTGCCTTTCTCTTTAAGGAAACAAAGGAGAATCAAATGTGAGATGTTTTCTCACCTGAAATTTCTGCTCTCAGATTTTGCTCAGCTGACTGTTGTGTGTGTTGCAGTTTGTACTTCTAGGTTCTCACAACACCTCCCACTTCCTAAATGCTATTGGAGGGACTGACACGTTTCTCTTCCTTCGTAGGAGGACATCGAGTTGCGCAACACCTCCATCATCCTTTTTGGCCTGATCTTAAAAGGGCTCAAGGAGACAGAGGGGAATCTGACCGAATCCATCCTGCACAGCCTGATTCCTCTTGTCATCCAGTTGGCTAATAATCGGACCCAAGAGGTGAGTTGAAGGGCAGGATCAACTAAGCTCCTGCTCTCTTCATGCTCCCTTCTCCATGAGACCACGCTGTACCCCCATCTTCACTCAGAGCAACGTGGTTGCATCATATGGACCCTCTGGAGAAGGCAAAGAGATTCTGGATAATCCTCAAGTTGTGAGGTCCTTGCAGGCATTTCCTGACCCAACTAGGTGACAGCATCAGTAGGTTGGAGGGGAGGGTTAGATCTCTGCTTAATGCTCGATCATTTTGATGTGGGTGTAGGTTTTCTGTTGGGTCGTTCTTGGATTAGGGGGTTGTTTTCTTCTTGATGGTACCAATAGAATAGAATCAGGGTTGAATTGTGGGGAATTCTGGCCTTCAGGGGCCCCCTTGCCCTGCCATAGCTTCCTCCCGGGGTGGCTCATCCCCCTTCCCACCCCTGAGCAAGGAGAAGGCTGATTTTCTCTGTAGAAGATGGACAACCTCAGAACCGGCTCCTCTGACGCCTCCTTTCTTCCCTCCGCCCAGATCTCCCGGAACACCCTGACCTCCTGCGTCTCCTTTATGAAGTGGGAGGAAGTTCCAGATAATTTGTTTGACTACGAGATTTACACCAGTCTCCAGAGCATGTATTCCAGTATCTGCTCGGAGGTGGTAAGTAGGAGCCTAGCTGGTTCCTTTTCTTCCGGATTAGAGTATAATATATTTTCTTTTTCTCCTGCCTTTCTTCTTTTGATAAATCATTCAAGATGGTGGACATCCCTAATGCTTCTCCTCCCCCTCCTCCGATTTCCTTCCCAACAACCCTGTGAGGTGGGCTGCCCTGAGGGAGAGGGACTGGACCAAAGTCACTCAGCCAGCTTTCATGCCTAAGGGCAGGACTAGAACTCCCCAAGTCACCCAGGAGCTTTCATGCGAAAGGTGGGACTAGAACTCACAGGCTCCTGGTTTGTTTATCTGATGCCTTAACCACTAGACTAAACTGACTAGAGGGATTCTTCTTGGGTTGTTGCTCCCTCGGGAACACCAGAGGTTCCATGCCACCATGAGGACTAGAAACCTTGCTGATTTGTGGGTTTGAGGATTAGAAATGGCTGTTTGTAGAAAAGGGAAATTATGATGTAGAGGGGGGCAAAATATAAATGTATTTATAAGATCAGAAGCCATTTCCTTATCATCTTTCTTTCCCTTTTCTTTTTCTATTCTTTTTTCTACTATCCACTATTTTTCTTTATTTTCCCCTATGGTTTTAACTTGGATAAAACTGTCTTTAATAACATAAATGTGTATGTGTGTATATAATGCAATATATTTCATTACATATAATATTACATATTAAGGAACCGAGGTGGCGCAGTGGTTAAATGCAGCACTGCAGGTTTCTTCCGCTGACTGCAGTTCTGCAGTTCGGCTGTTCAAATCTCACCAGCTCAGGGTTGACTCAGCCTTCCATCCTTCCGAGGTGGGTAAAATGAGGACCCGGATTGTTGTTGGGGGCAATATGCTGACTCTGTAAACAGCTTAGAGAGGGCTGAAAGCCCTATGAAGCGGTATATAAGTCTAACTGCTATTGCTATTGCTACACTATATAATGTAATAATATTATATTGTATTGCATTGTATAATAGTCCAGTCCAGTCACATCCAGGGTAGCATAATAATATTGTTTAGTATAATAAAATATAGTAATAATATAGTTTAGTAGAGTAGGATACAATCCAATATGTAAGATATTGTTACTGAGGACATGAGGACTAGAAACCTTAGAAAGAAAAAAAGAGGAAGCTACATAGCTCATTGCCTTGTTTGTGGCCTTGTGTTCCCCAGATCGTTCGATGCAAGGAAAACCTGCCGGAAATGTTGGAGCAGATGCTGGAATTCCTGAAGAGCCGGAATTCTTTCTCCCGAGAGGCAGCTGCCATCTTAATTGGTAACCTCAAATGCAAACTCTGGAAGGAAGGGAGGAAAAACCAGGGCAGGCGGGCGGCCTAAGGCCAGGCATGCTGACCATTATTATACACACACACACACACACACACACAACCACACACACACGGCCCCCTTTCTTAAGGGCATAACTGCGGTTGTTAAGTGAGTCGTGTGGTTGTTAAGTGAATCTGGCTTCCTTCCGGAGTTTGCTCGCCCAACGGTTGCAAAAAGTGATCAGGTGACCCCGCCCCACAAGACTCTGCAACCATCATAAATAGGAGTAAGTTTGCCAAGCGTCCGAATTTTTTTTAACTATATATTTTTTTTATTTTCAAAACAAACATACAAATCCTCCTTCTTTACATACTGTAGAAAGTGTATCAGTTGATTACAAAAGGCTTTTGTGCATCTCTTCCACCGTCATCAAGTATAATTCACTTTAACTCTAGTATCTTAACTCAGATGTTTATTCATATTACCATAATGGTAATGATACCATTATCATACCTCCACTTTTATTTGACTATTATTGTTTAAAAGTCCTCCATCATAAGATATACCAACATTTAATAGGTAACCACATACTGGCATTTCATTTACTTACTTATAAAATCCTCCATTAACACTAAATCCTCATATCCTATTCTAGCTAAATATCCATAATATTTAATAACAAAATTTTCTAACCCTCCTTTCCAAATCCCTGTTTACAATTTACATCCAGTTCCTTATATTATACATACATACATACATACATACATACATACATACATACATACATACACACACACACACACACACACACATACATACACACACACACACAAAAATTATTAGCATTATCCTTTATTTATTTGACTATTTCCTATACCATAACATTTTCCCCCTAATAATCAAAACTTAACTGTGTCTAATTTTAGATCTTTTTATTGTTATTATTATTAATCTTTATATATAGTCCAAAAGGATTTCTAGCCTCCCCTTCACGGGTATCATTCAATATTCATATCCAATTATTGCTTATCATAACACTACACATTGTATACATTACTATCATTATCATTTTTTTATTTAACTGTACCTATTGTCACTAAATTTAACTAGGTTTAGCTAGTTTTAAATTATACTCTTCCATCTAACAACCTGTATCTTTCCAGTACCAAAACAATCTAATATCTTCTGCCATTTGTGGAACCAGTACTCCAAACATCCTCTTAATCAAATCTGTATGGACTCCTCTTAGCAACTCCTTGCTTGTAAGATCTCTCATGTACTCTTGATGCCCTCTTTCTGTTTCCTTGTTCAGCTTGTCTTGTGTTATCAAATATTTTGCAGATAGGATTTCATAGTCCATAAATTCTTTAATTATTTCTTCTTCTTCTATATCTTGCCCTTTGAAATAAATTTCCCCTCTATTTAATTCCTTTTTCAATATTCCATTCTTTCTTTTTTCAGAAATAAACCAATTGCCATAAATATCAACAAGTTTAATCTCTTTATATTCATCTTCCATTTCGGGTTTTTGAGTTTCAATCGCCTCATTTTGCATTTGAAATCCATCCTCAGTTTTTTCATCATATTTTATTGTTAAATGCTCCAAGTATTCCAATTTTCTCTCAATTCTTTTCCTCTGTATTTAATAATTTTTGCAGTTCTGAAAATATTCCTTGCAAGTTCAGAGCCCCTACGTTGTCTGCCATATTCATACACAGTTGCTTTCGCTTAGAAGGTCAACAAGATTAAAACATACATTCACAAAGACCGCTGTTTTTCGCAAAGAATGCTGCTCTCAGCTCTCTGTGAACAAAAACAAACTTCAAAGGGACAACTGTGGGCTCTTATCTGATTGTATCCAAACAACCAAGCAGTAAACCTTGCAATGCCGAAGTCAAAGCAATCCGTGAGAGAGAGAATAAGAATGTTCCGTCTTTGAATACACAAAAACTCCGATCAGCCTCTGAGGTCAGGATTTTTTTTGTATCTCTTTTGTATATCAAATTAAACATTTCTTTTTAAATGACTTTAAAAAGAAATACCCACAACGATAAAAGAGGAAAAAATTAATCTGTAGCTTACAGAAAGTCACAAAGAAAGATTAGAAGAAGAAAACTTAATCCATCCATTTGAAAAAGGTTTGCTTAGATTCAATCCATGTAAATAACATTTAAAAAGTAAGATAACTACTGTCCAAAACCATTTCAAAATTCAAATTTGCCGCTAAGTTCTTCTATTATTTGATTTAAATTGGTTTTTAAGTTTTATAGGCAGTCCCTTTTTTTTTTTTAGAACAATAAAAATTCCTAACCAGCTGTAAACACTTTCTTTTTCCACATCATTTTGGAGCCGCCCTGACTTTGTTAGCCTTTTGACTGGATTTTTTGTCACTGGCTTGAAGATCTTTTCTTGCTTCCTTTGGAGATTTTGCGATATCCCCGAGATCAACAAGACATAATCTTCCTATTCACCATCTCTTCGGGATAGTTTAGGTCCGTTGGGACCCCCCAGTGACAAAAGTGTCGACTGTGATCTCAGAGCATTGAGATCGCACGTTGTCTCATAGCGACTTCGGCCCCTCCTCTCCCCAAGGGCCAAATTTTGATCCTGTGGTTGTTTGATGGAATGAAATATTGGATGACTGTCAGCCTTCGTCCTTCTTTCCATCCGATCTCTAGACAGACCCTGTCCTGTAAAGTCCCAAAGCGACTCTTCCAAGTATAAGCAAAAGAATTCTGTATTTTCTTTCTTGAATCAGTTGATCTAGCTGTTTCTGCCAACTCTACCAACCTTTTCTTTGCATGTGTCTAGGCTGCTGCGCAGAATACATGACACGGGATGTGGTGACTTCTAAACAAATCGAAGAAGTTTTCCTGGGTGAGTTTCAAAGTTCCCTCGCTTGAAGCGGAGACTTTCTCTCCAGAAGCTCTGTTGCTGATCAGAGTTGGTTCTCAAGGTGGATCCCAAGAATCATTTCTTTTCTGGATTCCTTCCAGGTCTCCGGGATCTGCAAGAGGATCGTGAAGCCTCCGTGGCTCAGGCTGCAGCTGAGTCCATGGAAGTAATCTTCCGGCAGTGCGGCCATCGAATCAACCCGGATCTCATTAGCAGCCAGCTCCTCTCCAAAGTCATCCGGAGCATCTCAGTGACCAAACTATCATAGTTAAATAGTTTAATCCTTTACTTTATTTTCTTGGCACCCCGTACAACAAAGTTGTGCCTTCTTCAGCATATATTATACATTAAAAATAAAACTATACAATTGTATAGAACTGTACATTCTATACAATGAAATTGAAAACTCCTGATATTGCGTTTCTGTTGCCCTCTACAGTAGAATTCAGGATAGCAATAGCAATAGCAGTAGACTTATATACCGCTTCATAGGGCTTTCAGCCCTCTCTAAGCGGTTTACAGAGAGTCAGCATATTGCCCCCAACAATCTGGGTCCTCATTTTACCCACCTCGGAAGGATGGAAGGCTGAGTCAACCCTGAGCCGGTGGGATTTGAACCGCTGAACTGCTGATCTAGCAGTAGCCTGCACTGCTGCATTTAACCACTGCGCCACCTCGGCTCTTAGTTACTGCTCTGGGATGGAAGCTCTTTTTCAGTCCACTTGTCCTTCTTTTTATTGTCCTGTACCGTCTGCCAGATGGTAATAGTTCCAAAAAAATGGGTGCCCAGGAGGAGATGGATTTTTAAGGGTGTTTGGAACTTTCTTAAGGCAGCAGGAGCTATAAAGCTCTTCCAAAGAGGGGAGGGGGCAACCAATGACCCTCTGGGCATCTCAGCTGGTCTTTTGGGAAAGGGAGGAAGCGTGAAGATAATTCCTATGTAGTGAAAGACCATGAAGGAACGTCATGGAAACAGGACTTGGCAGGGAGATTAGTAACTCATAGGTACCTGATTGGCTGTTGACTGACGAGGGGCCCCTTTCCTGGGCTTCAATCATTTCCCTGGTTGTTTTTGTACCTGTTCGGCCAACAATGTTAGTTGCTGCGAAATTGAATGCATGTCCTTCTTCATTGCAATGTGAGGCTACCAATGAGTTTAGAAAATGTCGATTGGTTTCTATTTAACCACAACCTTAACACGGAATGTAGCTTTCGAGATGCTTCTGAGAGCATGTAGCTAATTCTTACATTGTGAAGGATCACGAAGGAGCATTGTGGAAACGGGACCTGGCAGGGAGATTTTGGAAACAGAGAAAGCTAGGACAATTTTATTTCAGAGAGAGGAAGCTACGAGAAGGTCCCAGAGCCACAGGTGCCAATGGAGAAGGGTGGTGGCCACCATCAACCACCAATGATGTCTGGGACATCTCCACGCTTGGTTGTCTTCCAGCAGAAATTGGAGCACATAGAGTAGGGCAGATGCCGAGAGCTGAACACTCCCCTGGGGGCAGATCTAGCAGCCTCCAAAAAGATTCTCCTTATTATCCACATAGATGGAGCATTGAATCAAAGCCTCCAGGAAAACCTCTGGATCCCACATGGCCTCTTCCCATGGGCCGTGATCGCCTTTGGAAAGGATGTGACGTTTGTCAACTTAGTTGGTTAAGCCAGAAAGGGAGCTTAGCCCCGATCCCCTCCTCATATCAGTTACAGGGAGGCCTCTCAACGTTCAGCTGTGAATGAGCCCAGTGTTACAGGTGGTAAGTTGCGTCGGTCATAAACCAGGTCACCCTGAGTCCCTGATCGATTTTATGACCTTTGAATGAATTAAGGGAGTTGTTCAAAAATAAACATTGTAAATAATGACATATTCATGTGACTCTCATAGGCGAAATAGAATACAAGAAGAAATCTAGAGTAGAGCTGGAAGGAACCCCGGAGGTCTTCTAGTCCAGTCCCTGCTCAAGTAGGAGAACCTATCATATTTTTTGGAGTATAAGACACACCTTTTTTCCTCAAAAAAGAGGCTGAAAATCTGGGTGTGTCTTATACACCGAATACAGCATTTTTTGCCTCCCGAAGCCCCGCCCCTTCACCAAAATGGCCCTGCATACCCTTATGGAGGCTTTCAGAGAGCTCCTGGGGGCTGGGAAGGGCAGAAATGAGCAAAAAACATGCTGCTTTTTGCCCCCCCAGCCCCCAGCAGCACTCTATAAGCCTTCATAAGGCTATCCATACAATTTGTTTGACAAAAAACAGGCCCGTTTTTGGCTTGCTTTTGCCTCCCCCCCCCAGAAGCACTCTGCAAGCCCCACCCCTCAAGACTATTCATGCTTTTTTTGGGGGGGGGGAAACAGGCTTGTTTTTGTGAGATTTGCAGAATGCAAAAACTTTTCTTTTCTTTTTGGAAAGCTCTAACTGATCGATGAGAATTACATTGATCAAGTGCTGTGCCAGCAGAAACACCTGCCTATCTACTGTATTTCTCTCTATCTCTATTTCTCTCACTTTCTATCCCTCTACCTACCTACCTACCTACCTACACACACACACACACACACACACACACACACTCTCCCTACCTTTCTACTGTATTTCTCTCTCTTTCTCTCTCTCTATCCTCTACCTACCTACACACACTCTCTCTCCTTCCTTACCTACTGTATTTCTCACTCTCTCTCTCTCCCTTTACCTAACTAACTAACTACTCTCTCTCTCCCTACTTATCTACTGTATTTCTCTCTATTTCACTCTCTCTATCCCTCTACTTACCTACCAACCTATCTACTCTCTCTCTCTCCCTACCTATCTATTATATTTCTCTCTATCTCTATTTCTCTCTCTCTATCCCACTATCTACCTACCTACCTACAAACACACACTCTCTCTATTTCTCTCTCCCTCTCTATCCCACTATCTACCCACCTACTTTTTTAAAATTTGCCTCTTCGAAACCTTGGTGCGTCTTATACTCTGGTGCGTCTTATACTCCGAAAAATATGGTATATCATTTCAGACAAATAGCTGCCCAGTCTCTTCTCTTTTTTTGGCCATTTTTTTATTTTTTATTCGCTTACATACCATTGTAAGTATACTTTCAAATAATTGTTATTCTTTTTTATATTTGTCATTCTTATACATTATGCTATTTAATAGGTTATAATATATAGTTTGGGTTGCTTTATTTACCATCCCTTCCACCTCTTGTAACACCACCTTATTTGCCCTTTCTTTTCTCCCTCCCTCCCTTCTCTACTTCCTTCCTTCCTTCTCTCCTTCCCCTTCCTTCTTCCCTTACCTCTCCCCTACTCCTACTCTTCCCCTTCCCCTTCCTACGCTCTCTCCTTCTCTTTCTCTCCCTTCCACCTTTCTCTCCTTACCTCTTTCTTCTGTCCCTCCTCTTCCTCTCCTCCTCTGTGCCGACTGGTGACTACGCGGAGGAGAGCCTTCTCAGTAGCAGCTCCGACCCTTTGGAACGATCTCCCTGTAGAGATTCGCACCCTCACCACAGTCCAGAGCTTCCGCACAGCCCTTAAGATCTGGCTATCCCGTCAGGCCTGGGGATAAGATTTGCATACACCCCACCCGAATGTTGAATGAATGTTGTGTTTTATTGCTATTATTATTTGTATTCACATATTATTTTACGTTTTGTCTTGCACCCCCTTCCCATGAGTTGTAAGCTGCCCTGAGTCCCCTCAGGGAAAAGGGCGGCCTATAAGTGACAATAAAATACTAAATACTAAAAATACTAAAATACTCTCTCCCTTTCTTTTTCTGTTGTTGTAGGTATCTCTTTCAAATCTCAGTTTATGTTTCCTTGGGATGGTATTTCCGCAAACCCAAATATAATTTGGTATCATTTCTTATTCCCTTACCTTCGCTAATCTATCCTGACTATGTTTTTCCCCTTTATATCTTGCTCTTGAATATATACTTGTATATTTAATATTTTCTTTTCTGTTTTCCCCATCTTCCCCCCCTTTTCATTTAATAGTGCATTGCCTGGGTTCTGTATCTTCTCCTTACTTTCTTTTCTAGCTCATTCATTTACATACATACATACATACATACATACATACATACATACCAATATCATATTGAGGTTGTCAATTGCCATAAAAGGTAGTACTGACATGTTAGAAATGCTGAAACATTGTTTTGTTTTGATTGTTGACAAGTAGTTTTGAAAAAACATTGGGTTGCTATTGTTTGTGAAATGGAAGGCTGTGACAGGTTCTCAAGCATGCTTTAAGCAACATGCCATGACTGAATTTTTGAGTGCTGAAGTCGCTTCAACTGAAATTCACTGCTGAAAGCAGCTTCTTTATGGTGATGATTATGTTGCCATAAGTATAATTATTGCTGGGCCAAAAATATAAATATGGTGAACCAGAAAGAGCTGATTTGTATGATCAAAAATGAAGTGAATGTTGCAATAACATCATCAAGCTGATGAATTAATTCAGGGCAATTAAATCACTCAAAGGGAGATGCTGCCAATCTTGGTATTTCACAGGAATATGTGAGACATAGTATTCTTCAATATCAGCAGTACAGTTGTGTGCACAGTGACAAAGTATTCTTACTGACAATGACAAACTGCTTTATGATGTCATTTTATGATTTTGAAACATTTTGTACATTTTTCTGTGTACAACAATAATATTTATACATTTGTTTTTAAAAGGGTCCTGTTAGGAGGGCTATGTCATTAATTTTGGAGGATGACTTGCTTTTAAATACTTCAAAATAATCTTGTGTCTTTCATTTGTAAATATTTAAAATTTCTATACAAGTCCCTCCACCAAAATATGTATTTTATATTCTAATGAGATACAAGTAACAAATCTAGTATTAATGTTTGCCATACCATGGGAATTAAATATGTATTGTCTGATGAGATTAATTTCACATTACTTGTCACTTTAAATAAACAAAAATAAAAACATAATGTAGTATTTATAGTGAACAGAAGCGTAACAGAACCATTTAAAATCGCGAAAGGTGCAAGACAGGGTTGCCCCCTAAGACCATTATTGTTTATTATAACCTTGGAATTATTGTTGAATAAAATACGGAGATCAGATGATTTACAGGGAATCAAGATTAGGCATCAAGAATATAGACTACGTGTATTTGCGGATGACTTGATTATAACTTTAATCCAACCAGAGAAATCTATCAAGGTTTTAATGAATATGATTAATCAATATGGCCAAGTATCTGGGTTCAAAATAAACCTAGGAAAAACAAAGATGCTAGTTAAAAATATGAACATTAATCAAAGGGAAGACTTAGAAAAAATAACAGGATGTGAAATAGTTAAAAAGGCTAAATATCTAGGAGTTTACATCTCAACCTCAAACGGAAAATTATGTAAGTATAATTATGAGCCACTATAGCATAGTATACAGGCAGAGATGAAAAATTGGGAAAAACTACAATTATCTTTGTTGGGAAGAATAGCAGCAGTGAAAATGAATGTCTTGCCTAAGTTCCTATTTCTTTTTCAAATGATACCAATACTTAAAAAGATGCAAATTTGCTTGAATGGCAGAAGGGTATTAGTAAATTTGTATGAACAGGGAAAAAGCTGAGAATAAAACTTAAAATAATGCAAGATGTACGTGAGAGAGGAGGCTTGAAAATGCCAAATTTAAAACTATACTACGAAGCAGTAGTTTTATCAATAATCAGTGACTGGATCAACTCAACAGAGGATAGGATACTTAACATCGAAGGGCATGATTTGGTATACGGTTGGCATGCTTATCTGATATATGACAAGAAGTTGGATAAGAATTTTAAAAATCCTGTTTTAAGGAATGCTCTATTGCGTGTCTGGAAAAAATATCAACATAAACTAAATGATAAGATACCTATGTGGGCAATTCCCAGACATGCAATAGAGAACATAAGTATAGCACAAAAACAGGATGTAACTACATATAGACAGCTTCTTACTATATAGAAAGAGGTGTATTACAGCTAAAACCCTTGAATGTACTAAAAGAGGAAAAGGTAATCCAAACATGGTTTCAGTATGGACAGTTACAGGCCAGATGGGAAAAAGGTCAGAAAATTGGTATTACACAAAATGAGGACAACCTACTAAAACAAATTAAGGATCAAAGTCAATTGCACATAAAAAGGTTACATAATATATTGATAGAAATGGATTCTGAAACAGAATTAGTTAAAGACCGTATGACAAAGTGGGCACAAAATTTTGAAGAACCAATAATGCTGGATACATGGGAAATGATATGGGTAAGAAATGTAAAATTCACACAAGCCCAAAATCTGAGAGAGAACTTTTATAAGATGTTTTAAAGATGGCATTTAGATCCTAAAAAACTGGCTAGCATGTATCCAAATTTACAACCTAAACGCTGGAGATGTGATTGTGTTGATGCTACATATTACCATATATGGTGGACTTGTAAAAAGGTTAAAACATTCTGGATAAAAATATGGTGGATTATGCAAAATATTTTTAAAAAGAGGATAAAGTTTACCCCTCAATTATTATTCTTAGGTATAACTACTGATTGTACTGTTATAGAGAATAACTTGATTTTGTACCTAACAACGGCAGCAAGACTGTTGGTGGCGCAATACTGGAAGAAGGAAGATTTGCCTACTATTCAAGAATGGACATTAAAAGTAACAAACTTAGCAGAGATGGCTAAAATATCAGCATATCTTAAGGATCACTCAGATGAGAAATATAAACTGGAGTGGAGAAGATGGATTGACTATATTCAAAATAAATACGGGACTAAGAAATTCCAGATAGTTTATGACTGAAAAAGCGAGGAATGATGTAATCTGTATAGAGTTAGCCTAACAAAAGAGGAGTTAAAGCACAAATGAAAGACGATACTAACTTTCTTTTAGTTTATTTTAGAATATGATTGTTGAACAATATGATTGTTATACCCTGTATTTGCTCAGGGAAGTCGGGGGGGGGGGGAAGGTTGGGTGGGGGTTGGGTGGGGAGGGGGGGGACAGGAGGTAAATATTTGTAAAAGCTTTTTAAAAATTTTCAATAAAAAAAATAACATTGATAAAAAAAGATTTTGGAAGAGTCTTTCTATTCAGTTTTTGTGTGTGTGTTTTATAGTCCATATTGTGATGTGCAATTCCATTAAAATCTCCCATCATACAAATATTAATATAATCAAATTCAATTTTCATGTGTGATTTTCTATAAAATTCATCTTGGTTGTCATCAGGAGCATAAATTACTACTAAAAGTATTTTCTTATTATTGTCCATAATTTCCACCATCAAAATTCTTCCATCATCATCTGTGTAGATTTGTTCCGCTGGGATTGTATCTTTGATATACGAAACCACTCCTCTTTTCTTACATCTTGGCAACGCAGTAAATATTTTCCCTAATTTTGGCTGCACCAGTATTTGTTCATGTTGCTTTTTAATATGTACTTCTTGTAGGCAGATTATGTCCAATTTTAATTTCTCTAATTTATGAAATGTTTTCCTTCTTTTAATAGCCAAATTAAGTCCATTTATATTAATTGTAATCAATTTTTTCTCTTCCATATTTATACTTTATAAGAAGGATTTACTGCTCTAGTAGATCTCGGTTCTTCTTGTTCTCTAAGGTCAATGCTGCCTACCGCACCTTCTTCTTTCTGTACTCCTCTTGGAATACAATTAGTGGATTTTCTTTTCCTGTCTCCTCATCTTTCCCTCTCAAATGTTCTGCATAGAATAGTTCTGCTTTCACAGTTGAATCTATTCTGTATCTTTGTCCTTGCCATACAAACATGAGACCTTCTGATATCAGCCATCTATAATTAACACCTTTTTAAAGTAAAATTTTAGTCACAAATTGGTATTCTTTTCTCTTTCACTCTTCTTGGTACTTGTTTCAAAACCGCAATCTCCTTATTTTTATATTCCAGTCTTTTGTCTCTTGCCTTCTGTAATATTTGTGTCTTAATTGCTTTCTTAGTAAATCTTATATGAACTTCTCTTGGGAGATTGTTTCTCGCTGCATATCTTATATAGACTAAAAAAAATTTGTCTATACCATCCATCATCTTCTCTTTGGTTATCTCCAAGATGTCTGCCAGAATTTCTATCATTATTTCTGCCAGATTTTCTCCCTTTTCTTCTAAATCTGAAATAAAATCTGAAATCTGAGATAAAATTCTGATCTATTGATCTCCCATCCCAGTATTCCACTGTTATCTTTTTCAACCACACTGAATCTGGTATCAATATCTCCAATTTTCTTATCTCTTTGCTCATCTTTTTCTTCAAATTTTTTGAAGTCTGTCCTCATATTTCATCATCATTTGGTGAATATTCTCAATTTTTCCATCTGCTTTCCCTGTTTTTTGTTTGATGTTTTCTGTTCTTTGTTCTATATTTTCTATTCTCTTTTCAATGTTATCTGTTCTCTTTTCTATATTCTCTGTTCTTACTTGTATTTTTTGTATTCCTTGCATAATCATCTGCAGTATCACTTCGTTGTCTTTTTCATGTTGCAACATTGTGTGTATTGATCTTTGTCCTCCAGATGATGAAGAAGAGGAAGCTGGTATTGCAGAGCCAGCGGTCGTTATCTTTTTACTCATTTCAAAACAGTTGATATACTATATGGTAGTTGAGAAATACAAAGTCTTCAGGTTCTTCTATACCTTAATCCACTTATATAGAGGACAGTTATAATCCCAAGTGGCCCTAATAAGAAGAAAGAGAAAAAAGGAAATGGAAAAAAGGAAAAAAGGGGGGAAAGGAAAAAAAGGAAAAAATCTTCAGGCTCTTGTTTGTCGTAATCCAATTGGTTCCAGTTGTTTAAAAGAAAAAAAAGAAAAAAAGAAATAAATAAAAGGAACAATAATAAAAGTCTTCAGGTTCTTCTTTATCTTAATTAAGTTCAGTGGAATAAAATAACAAAATCCAGCAGGAAAAGGGGAAAATATATGTCTATATATGTATCCCCAAAAATAGACAAGAAAAACAGAAAAGAAGCAGACACCTTCTTTAAGAAAAAAAGAGGGAAGCCAAACTTCTTCTGCAGAAGGCCTCAGACCAGCTGGCAGTGGTTAAGTGAGAAGGAGAGTACAAAGAGAGAGAGAAAAAGGGAGAGATAAACACTGCCACTGTAAAATCCATTCTTTCAAGTCCAAACTCCATGCACTGATAGTATCCCAGAAGAGCACATGCATTAACTATCTCCCATGCTCATCCCACTATCATTTCATAAACCGGCTTAAAGTTCTTGAAATGTAACATCAGGGCTTAACTTTTTTTTAACTTTTCTCTAAACACTCAAACAAACAAAAAAAGAAAACAATGTTTCCAGGCCTCTAGATGGCAGTGTTATTTATTCTCTTCCACTTCCCTTATTTTCCTTATACTCAAAAAAGAAACAGATTCAAAAAGGAAATACATTTAGAGCCTTGGAAAGAGAAAAAAAAGTAGGGAGGAGAAAGTCTTAGACAGCAAAAATTATTATGCAAATATTTAAGAAAGAAAAGACAAAAAACCCCTGTTCAGTTTAAAAAGTAAAAGACATTTGTAAAATCCCAGCCAAATTCCAACAATAAAAAGGAAGAAAAAAACCCACTCAACTTGACTCTGGCTTAATCTCGCCGCTTAGCCTCTTCAGTCTTCAATTTTAAATTAACTTTTAGTCTTTTAGAGCAGTGGTCCCCAACCCCCGGTCCGCGGACCGGTGCCGGGCCGCGGAGTACCTGGCACCGGGCCGCGCAGCGGCCGGGGGCCATGATCGCTCTTTTAAATCCGCTCCTCTTAAATGCATTTCTCTCCCCCCCCTTTGGTCCCACCCTCGGCTCTCTCTCCCTCCCTCCCTCGCCGTCTCCTCCCTTCTCTCTCCCCCCCTCCCGCACCGATCCATTGCCAGGGAAAGAGAGAGTGAGAGAGTGAGAGAGGAGAGAGAGAGGGAGAGAGGGAGGGAGTCAAGAAAACTGTTCCGGCCGCCGCTGAAATGACTCAGTAACTTTTGCACTTGGATCTGCTTTTTCAAACCTCCCCCAATCATCATCGCCACCCTCTTCCTCCTCCTCCACCACCACCGTTTGTTCCGCTAAAGCTCCTAAAGCTCTCTCCTCAGCTTTTCCTGCTTTCTCCCTGTCACCCAGATGCATGCTGTGGTTCGCGAGTGCGGCTCGGTTTTATGTGTCCGCTTCTCTCCCTTTCTCTCCACACACACCCCACCTCCATTTAATTATTATTTTTTAAAGAAAGAAAATCATAGTTCTGCCAATTGCAAAAAAAAAAGTGTGTGTGCGTGCATATCTGCCGGCGGGTGTGTGTTTGTGTGGGGTGTGTGTGTGTGTGTATGCGCGCGTGGAGAGAGACTGGTTGGAAAGGAAGGACAGGACTGGCGGTGTGTGTTTCTGCAGCCCCTCCGTTGGAGGCTGCACTAGCCGTCAGATCTGGTGTTTTTTTTTTCCCCCTCTCCTTTTTCTGGCAGGTCGTTTTAATCCTTGCTAATTACTTTCTGTTCTTCGCTTGCCAGCTTCCTTCCCACCCTCCTTCCTCCTCCTCCCCCCCCCCTGCTGGGTGCGCCTCCCCGCTTTTACTCCCAAACAGTTATATATTTATATATATATTTATTTTCTCTCTCTCCACGGCATTCGCGCGCGCGCGATCTGTTCTTTGCCCGCGGAATGTGGTGGGGAGGGGGAGGGCGGGCAGAAAGGTTGGTCCGGGTTGAGGGTTCAGGATGGTCTTTGAGGAACATAAGTCTGTCCGGGTGGGGGGGGCATATTAAAGCACTTTATATTTATGTAATTGTATTTTATTTTGTAAGGCATGTTTAAATACAATAAAATAAAAGTTGTTTAATCAAAACAATCTGATATATAAACAATCAATGTGTCGTCGTGAACAACGCCCCCCCACCCCTGCGCGCGCTCAGCGGGCCACGGTAAAATTATCAAAGGCTGACTGGTCCGCGGCGATAAAAAGGTTGGGGACCACTGTTTTAGAGTGTTCTCTTGAATAATAATAATGAAAAGTCCTCTCACCAGATCAACACACTTTCTCTTTCTTCTGTACTGGAGCTTTGATGGCTGCCTCACAGCTGCTGGAAAAAAGGCTTCTCCTGGATCAACCAGGGACTTTGAAATGTCCCTGGGATCAGTAGGATATGCCTTTCCCTGTCACTGTCTCTACGGGACGGTTTAGGTCAGAGATATTTCTGGAGCTGCAAGATCACCCATCGTACCGCCGCGACATCATCCCCCTCTCACATTCTATTTCCATTTCCATTTTTATTCTTATTCTATACTATTATTTCTATTTCTATCTCTATTATTTCTATTTCTATTTCTATCTCTATTATTTCTATTTCTATTTCTATTTCTATTTCTATTTCTATTTCTATTTCTATTTCTATTTCTATTTCTATTTCTATTTCTATTTCTATTTCTATTTCTATTTCTATTTCTATATTTCTATTTCTACTTCTATTTCTATTTCTATTTTTATTCTATTTCTATTTCTGTTCTGTTCTATATTTTTCTATTCTATTGTATTCTAATTTCTTCTATTCTATTCTATTCTATTCTATTCTATTCTATTCTATCCTATATTTTCTATTCTATTTCTATGCTATGCTAATTCTATTCTATTCCATTCCTTTTCTGTTTCTATTCTTATTCTTATTCTTATTCTATTTCTATTTCCGTTCATTCTGTTCCATTCCATTCCATTCTTTGTTTCTTGTCCTGCCTTCAGATGCTTTGAAAAATAGCTTGACTTCCTCTTCTTTGTGGCAACCCCTGAGATATTGGACCACTGCTATCGTGTCTCCCCTAGTTCTTCTTTTCATTAGACAAGAAATACCCAGTTCTTGCAACCATTCTTCATATATTTTAGCCTCCAATCCTCTAATCCTCTTGGTTGCTCTTCCCTGCACTCTTTCTAGAGTCTCCACATCTTTTCTACATCGTGGCAACCAAAACTAGAACTGTGGTGGCTTTTTTGGCTGCTGCATAACATGCTACCTCATATTTAAGTGGCTATCCAATAATGTCCCTAGATACTTTGAATGTCCTAATTGAACATAATTAACAGAATAACAGAATATCTGTTGTTACCACCATCCACATCTTAATTTGAAATTGAGCATTTTAAAAGCCACATTCCGTGTTAAGGTTGTGGTTAAATAGAAACCAATCAACATTTCCCAAACTCATTGGTAGCCTCACATTGCAATGAAGAACATGCATTCAATTTCGCAGCTACTAAGATTGTTGGCCGAGCAGGTACAAAAACAGCCAGGGAAATGTTTGAAGCCAGGAAACGGGCCCCTCATCAGTCAACAGCCAATCAGGTACCTATGAGTTACTAATCTCTCTGCCATGTCCTGTTTCCATGATGTTCCTTCGTGGTCTTTCATAACATAGGAATTATCTTCACGCTTCCTCCCTTTTCCCAAAGACCAGCTGAAAGGGAGATGCCCAGAGGGTTCTTCGTTGCCCCCTCCCATTTTGGAAGAGCTTTATAGCTCCTGCTGCCTTAAGAAAATTCCAAACATCCTTAAAAATCCATCTCCTCCTGGGCATCCATTTTTTGGAACTATTACCATCTGGCAGACGGTACAGGACAATAAAAACAAGGACAAGTAGACTGAAAAAGAGCTTCCATCCCAGAGCAGTGACTATCTTGGATTCTACTGTAGAGGGCAACACAAATGCAATATTAGGAGTTTCCAATTGCATTGTATAGAATGTACAGTTGTATACAATTGTATAGTTTTATTTTTCATATATAATATACATTGAAGAAGGCACAACTTTGTTGTATGGGGTGCCAAGACAATAAAGTAAAGGATTAAACTATTTAACTATGACAGTTTGGTCACGGAGAAATTCCGTATGGCTTTGGAGAGGAGCTCGGTACTAATGAGATCAGGGTTGATCCGATGGCCGCACTGCCAGAAGATTACTTCCATGGACTCAGCTGCAGCCTGAGCCACGGAGGCTTCGCGATCCTCTTGCAGATCCCGGAGACCTAGAAGGAATCCAGAAAAGAAATGATTTCCAGGATCCACCTTGAGAACCAACTCTGATCAGCGACAGAGCTTCTGGAGAGAAAGTCTCCGCTTCAAGCGAGGGAACTTTGAAACTCACCCAGGAAAACTTCTTCGATTTGTTTGGAAGTCACCACATCCCGTTTCATGTATTGTGCGCAGCAGCCTAGACACATGCAAAGAAAAGGTTGGTGGAGTTGGCAGAAACGGCTAGATCAACTGATTCAAGAAAGAAAATGCAGAATTCTTTTGTTTATATTTGGAAGAGTCGCTACAGGATAGTCCCAGGAATTGGGTCTGTCTAGAGATCGGATGGAAAGAATTTCATACGACTCATATTTATGATGGTTGTAGAGTCTTGGGGGGGTCACCTGATCACTTTTTGCAACCTTCGGGCGAGCAAACTCCAGAAGGAAGCCCAATTCACTTAACAACCACGTGACTCACTTAACAACCACAGTGATACCCTTAAGAAACGGGGCCGTGTGTGTGTGTGAGAGAGAGATAATGGTCAGCATGCTTGGCCTTGGGGCCGCCCTTCTGCCCTGTTTTTTCCTCCCCTCCTTCCAGAGTTTGCATTTGGGGTTACCAATTAAGATGGCAGCTGCCTCTCGGGACAAAGAATTCCAGCTCTTCAGGAATTCCAGCATCTGCTCCAACATTTCCGGCAGGTTTTCCTTGCATCGATTGATCTGGGGAACACAAGGCCACAAACAAGGCAATGAACTCTATAGCTTCCTCTTTTCTTTCTTTCTAAGGTTTCTAGTCCTCATGTCCTCAACAAGGTCTTCCATAACATATTAAATTTTATTATACTGTATCGTATCGTATTGTACTTTAAACTATACTATATTTTATTATACTAAACAATATTATTATACTATATTGGATTTTGTTAGGCATATAATCTAATGGTTGGATTGGCAATATATAAATCATGTAACAATGCTGTACTTGTTTCTTTAAACAATGCTGTAAATGTGATTGGTTGCTGTTTCCTCAAGCGGCCATAAGATGGAGCCAGAATCACTGTTAGATGCTGATCTGATCTGAGTATTTGGAAGCTGGCTGTTAGAAGTGTCGTATAGTGATCAGCGTGAGCTATTGTAAGTTTTGCAACTGGGGGGCTTACCTAACAGACTTGACTGGACTGGACTAGACTGGATTATTATACAATACAATACAATATAATATTACATTATATAGTATAATATATTAAAAGTATTAGTATAATACAGTTTTATATTGTATTATATTACACACACACACACACACACACACACACACACACATTTATGTTATTAAAGACAGTTTTATCCAAGTTAAAATCATAAAGGAAAATAAAGCAAAATAGTAGATAGTGAAAAAAGAATAGAAAAAGAAAAGGGAAAGAAAGATGATAAGGAAATGGCTTCTGATCTTATAAATGCATTTATGTTTTGCCCTCTTGACATCGTAATTTCCCTTTCCCACAAACTACCATTTCTGATCCTCAAACCCACAAATCAGCAAGGTTTCTAGTCCTCATGGTGTCATGGAACCTCTGGTGTTCCCGAGGGAGCAACAACCCAAGAAGAATCCCTCTAGTCAGTTTAGTCTAGTGGTTAAGGCATCAGACAAACAAACCAGGAGCCTGTGAGTTCTAGTCCCACCTTTCTCATGAAAGCTCCTGGGTGACTTGGGGAGTTCTAGTCATGCCTTAGGTATGAAAGCTGGCTGAGTGACTTTGGTCCAGTCCCTCTCCCTCAGGGCAGCCCACCTCACAGGGTTGTTGGGAAGGAAATCAGAGGAGGGGGAGGAGAAGCATTAGGGATGTCCACCATCTTGAATGATTTATCAAAAGGAGAAAGGCAGGAGAAAAAGAAAATATATTATACTCTAATCCGGAAGAAAAGGAACCAGCTAGGATCCTACTTACCACCTCCGAGCAGATGCTGGAATACATGCTCTGGAGACTGGTGTAAATCTCGTAGTCAAACAAATTATCTGGAACTTCCTCCCACTTCATAAAGGAGACGCAGCAGGTCAGGGTGTTCCTGGAGATCTGGGCGGAGGGAGGAAAGGAGGCGTCAGAGGATCCGGTTCTGAGGTTGTCCATCTTCTGCAGAGAAAACCCAGCCTTCTCCTTGCTCAGGGGTGGGAAAGGGGATGAGCCACTCCAGGAGGAAGCTATGGCAGGGCAAGGGGGCCCCTGAAGGCCAGAATTCCCCACAATTTAACCCTGATTCTCTTTTATTGGTACCAGGCAAACTATCAAGCAGAAAACAGTCCCCTAATCCAAGAACGACCCAACAGAAAACCTACACCAAACATCAAAATGATCGAGCATTAAGCAGAGATCAAACCCTCCCCTCCAACCTACTGATGCTGTCACCTAGGTCCGGAAAGGCCTGCAAGAAAACAACCAGGTTCAGAGAGCACTAAGGACCTCACAACTTGAGGATTATCCAGAATCTCTTTGCCTTCTCCAGAGGGTCCACATGATGCAACCACGTTGCTCTAAGTGAAGATGGAGGTACAGTGTGGTCTCATGGAGAAGGGAGCATGAAGAGAGCAGGAACTTAGTTGACCCCGCCCTTCAACTCACCTCTTGGGTCCTATTATTAGCCAACTGGATTATGAGAGGAATCAGGTTGCGCAGGATGGATTCGGTCAGATTCCCCTCTGCCTCCTTGACCCCTTTTAAGACCAGGCCAAAAAGGGTGATGGAGGTGTTGCGCAACTCGATGTCCTCCTACGAAGGAAGAGAAACAGGTCAGTCCCTCCAATAGCATTTAGGAAGTGGGAAGTGTTGTGAGAACCTAGAAGTACAAACTGCAACACACACAACAGCTGAGCAAAATCTGAGAGCAGAAATTTCAGGTGAGAAAACATCTCACATTTTAATCTACTTTGTTTCCTTAAAGAGAAAGGCAGGGAGGGATCCACTAAACCTACAATAAAAGCCTTCATAACTCCCATCCTCTTCATCTGATCTGCCTCAGTTTCCCACTCACGAGACAAAGGAAGGGGAGTCTGGCAACTGTTTCTCTAGACAAGGCCATGCCAATGGTTGGCCAATGGTTGGCCATGGGTGTAAAAGGCTTGCAGACCAACCTCAATGGTGTGATCGAGGGGGTTGTTTTCCCATCTTAGCAGCCTTCAGATGTGAGGACTCCAACTCCAGTATGCTGGCTGGAGAGTTCTGGGAGCTGAAGTCCTCACCTCTTCAAGTTGCCAAGAGGGAGAAATACTGATGGAGACCAGAGTTTCCCAATCTCAGCAGCTTTCAGATGTGGGGACTTCAACCTCTGGAGTTCTCAGGCCAGCAGAGTTGAAATCCACACACCTTAAAGTGTCTGAGATCAAGCAACACCAATTTGGATTTTTAATAAATATGGAGAGTGATTGATGGTGATTTGGTGAAGCTGAAGAGAGTGGCAACCTTCATTCTCTTCCACCTCGTCTGGCACTTCTCCAGCTCTCTGGAAGGGCTCAATGATCATCTGCAAGCTCACACACTCTTTTAGATGAGAACAACACAGTTGTTGCTGAACTGTTTCTAAGACTTTTTGATAAGATTAGAATTCTTCAGATTGTACCCAGGCGATCTTTATGGGAGAAAAAGAGAGAAGGGAGGGAGGGTGGGAGAGGAAGAGAGAGGGGGGTGGTGGATTAGTTTGATGTGATTTGGTTGACGTACATCAGCAAAATACTTCCCCAGGACCGGAATAAGATTGACAGCTTTCCATCCATAGGTTTGAGCATTCAGATACCGGAAAAGGAACTGAAGGGTCCGCAATGATTCCTTTGCCACAGATTTGTCTGGGTGACAAGCACAGTTGACCACAGGGACTATCACCGGCTCTAACACTGTATTCTGGAGGAAGGAGGGAAAGAAGGGAGCGATTGAACATTGTCACTGGCGTTCTCTGAGTCTACGAATGACAAAAATATAGAAGCCCACAGAATCTAGAATAACAGGGTTGAAAAGGAACTTGGGGGTCATCTAGTCCAACCCCCTGCTCAGCAGGAGACCCTACAATATTCTGGACAAATGGTTGTCCAGTCTCTTCTTGAAAGCCTCCAGTGTTGGAGCACCCACAACCTCTGGAGGCAAGTCGTTCCAGTGGTTAATTGTTCTCAGTGTCAGGAAATTTCTCCTGAGATCTAGGTTGCTTATCTCCTTGATTAGTTTCCAACCATTGCTTCTTGTTCTGCTTTAGATGTCCTCCAAGAGGATCTGTCTCCAAATTGATCCTTCAGATCTTTCAGGGATGCCCCCATCTTTGTAGAAAAGACTCCACTGTAGCTCAGGGCATCCTCTTTCTGGTGGTTGCCTTCTTCTCCTCCTTCTACCCTTCCTAACCTTGTAGAATTCCTAGAGAGTGAGGTCACACCTGCTGCTCCCTTGAAAGTCCCTCACTTCCTGCCCCCCCATCTCTTACCTCGAAGGGGTGCTGGAGAAGATACCCCAGACCACGAACAGCAAATATTTGGATGAGGGGATATGGCTGAGCCATCCGTTCTTGGAGGACATTGAGGATGTCCTGTATGATGAAGAAGTGCCCGACCTCTTGGTGATAGAGAAGCTGGGGAAGAAGAGTGGAGTGACAGATTATTAACCAAGCAAAGGAAGGGAACTTTCCTCAGAGCCTCTATGAAGAGGTGCCACATTCAGCCATTACGGGGACAGGAAAAGAAAAGACAGTCCTCATATAGTGACTGCGGAAAGTCACCATGGCACTGACAAAAGGGACAACTCCATTTTTCAGACTCATGACCATTGATCACAGTCACCTGATCAAAAATTGGGTACTTGACGGTCCGTATTTATAACGGTCACAGTGTTTCTTTCTTTCTTTTTTTATTTTTAAACAAACAAAATAAACAAACATATAACATAAAAACCATCCTCCAGTTACATACAGTATGTCAATTGGTCACAAAACACCTGTGCCTCCTCACCATAGTCTTCACTTACAATTTATATAGAATCTCATATTATCAATCTAATGTACATGTATACAATTATTATCATTATTTAACATTTATTTGACTATAATTATTATTACTTCCCTTTATGTGAGATATTCTAAATTTAGAATAGATTTATATTATGACCTCATTACATCATCCTAAAACCATCCAGTAATATTACATCTTTACACTGTATTCTATATAAAATTATTTATCTTTGGTTACAAAACTTTCATGCATCCTCTCCGTAGTCCTCACTTACAATTTATATAGAATTTCATTATTAATCATTTATTTGACTATAACTATTATTCATTTTATGCGTAATATTCTAACTAAATTTAAATTAGTTTTTATTATAGCACTTCAATACAGCATCCTGTGTCCTTCCAATAGTTGTGAAATCTTATATCTCTTGCCATTTATAGTATTTTGTGTTCTAATTGCTTTCTTGGTAGATCTTATATGGACTTATATGGACTTCTCTTGGCAATTTGTTTTTCTTTGCATATCTTGTAAAGACTTGAAACCCCTCGTCTGTTCCTTCCATCAACTTCTCTTTGGTTATTACCAATGCTTCTGCCAAAATTTCTAACATAAGAGCTGCCCAATATTTTTCCTTTTTTTTCTTCTATATTCTGCAATTCTGGAATTCTGATCCCTCAATCTCCCATAACAATATTCCACTCTTGTCTTTTCCAACCTCAATCTCCTGTCAATATCACCAATTTTCTTATCTCTGATCAAAGTGTAGATAGATTTTTGTTGGAATATAAGCTAGAGGAGGAACATGTCAAAGAAACTATAGTCGCCTGGGCGAAAAATTTCGGTTATAATGTGGAATTGGCTAAGTGGGAAAAACTTTGGATACAATCAGAAACTAACAATGGCTACAGCTTATAAAGAAAATCTTTATAAGATGTTCTACAGATGGCATCTCCCCCCCCCCCCCAGCATGGCTCTCCAAAATGTTTAAAAATCTGGTCCCAAATTGTTGGAAGTGTAAAAAAAAAAAACCACCAGGCACTTTTTATCATATGTTGTGGACGTGCAATGAGGCAAAAAAAAATATTGGAAAATGATTCAATCATGGTTAGAACAAATGGTGGGAGACCAAATCTTGTGTAAACCAGAAATTTTTCTCCTAGGTATAATACGGGAGGGGTTTAAGAAAGATACACTCTATCTAATTTACATGTACTAACTGCGGCATGCATAACTTATGCACAATATTGGAAAAAAGAAAATACACCATCAGAGCTAAATATAATCAGAAAAGTGTTGGCCTCAAGATAGGCTCACTCTTGAACTTAAAAATAAAGGGGAATCAGAATATTTTGAAGTCTGGAACAGATTTTATAATTGGTATAAGACAAGGTGACAAGACTGGAACAAACTGTATATTTTGTGATTGGACAGAAGGATACACAATGTATTAAGTAGGCTAATTGTTAATGGTTGAGACTAGCTGTATATAATGTGAATGTATGGTCACTTCGACTTTGCGGTACTGCATTGTTTTAAAGGTAAAAATAATAAAAATATATTAAAAAAAGATTAAAGAACACACTAAATTTGACTCAGGCTTAATTTAGGATTTTTAGGATTTTATTTATGATTTATAGGCCGCCCTTTTCCCTGAGGGGACTCAGGGCGGCTTACAATACATGGGAAGGGGGGTGCAACACAAAAAACATAAGACAGTGCATAAATAAAAAATAAAACAATAAAATGCAACTTTCATTCAACATTCGGGTGGGGAGAATCAGAATCTTATCCCCAGGCCTGACGGGATAGCCAGATCCTAAGGGCTGTGCGGAAGGTCTGGACGGTGGTGAGGGTACGAATCTCCACGGGGAGGTCGTTCCAAAGGGTCGGAGCTGCTACTGAGAAGGCTCTCCTCCGCGTAGTCGCCAGTCAGCACTGACTGGCAGATGGAACTCGGAGAAGGCCTAATCTGTGCGATCTAATCGGTCGAAGGGAGGTAATCGGCAGGAGGCGGTCTCTCAAGTACTCAGATCCACTACCATGGAGAGATTTATGGATGGTAAGTAGCACCTTGAAGCGCACCCGGAGATCAACAGCTTAACCTCTTCTGTCTTCAATTTTAACTTTTCTTTTCATCTTTTTGGGTGTTCTCTAATAATAAAAATTTTCTCACTAATTCGACACACTTTCTCTCCTGCTTTCCTTCTGTTCTGGAGCTCTCCCAACTTTCAGCAGCTTCAATAGCTGCTTCTCTGTGGTCGGAAAAAAGGGTTCCTGGATCTGCCAGGAACTTTGCGATGTCTCTGGGATCAGCAGGATGTGCCCGTCTCTATCACCGTCTCTATGGGACGGTTTAGGTCCAAAAGGACCGTCCGGTGGCAGACATATTGACTGCGGAATTGCACATCGTATCGTCACGATGTCAGCTTCACATGCTAACGGTTGCAGTGTTTCCAGGTTACGTGATCCAATTTGTGACTGCCTGATAAGCCAAGTCAATGGGGAAACCAGATTCACTTAACAACCGTGTGACTTAACAACTGCAGCAATTCACTTAACAACTGTGGCAAAGGAGGTGGTAAAATGGGACAAAACTTGCTTAGGGACTGTTTCACTGAGCAACAGAAATTTGTGGCTCAGTTGTGGTCATAAGTCGAGGACAACCTATAGAAGAAAATCAGTGAAATATCTGGTTTATCCTAAGTGTATGACCACGGCATTGGCTTAAGGGCTTCTGCAATCACTTAGTGGCCACTGGAGGTTCTATGACGGTCTTATGTCGAGGACTACAGAATGGCAATACAAAACTGTCTATAGACAGCAAAGAGGAAACGGAATTTGGGGTCATTGAATCTTCCTTCCTCCCTCCCTCCCTCCAATTCCACCGATTAACAGAATAAGAGGATACCTTGGAGGTCTTCTAGTCTAACCCCTTGACCAAGCAGGAGATCATCTACTATGTCAGACAAATTTCTGTCCAGTGTCTCCTTCAAGGCCTCTAGTGATGGAGCCCCCACAACTTCGAGTTCCTAACCATAAAGTCCTCGTGAACCCTGCACAACTTTCCTGGAGCTCCACAATGTTGTGGTGCATCACAATGTCTCCTCACCTCCGAGAAGAAGACCATGCCAATTGTCTTCTCTCTTAAGTCGGGACGGTGCAGGTAGGTGTTGGCCTGCCTGAACATCACCTTCAGCTCCACTTTAGAGTAGTTGAAGAGTTTCCTAAAGATCAAATAGGGAGAAATCAGATAAGATCTGCTGGTGAGTGAGGAGAAAATCACCAAGCTAGAGAAATGATTATCTGAATTATGGATAAATGAATTACTCAATGAATTAGTCCATTTAGAGAATTTCTCACCCTCCCTCTCTTTCTCTATCTTTCTCTCCCTCCTCCTCCCTCTCTTTCCCTCCCTCCCTCTACATCTCATTCTCTCTCCTTTTGTCTCCCTCTGACACTCCCTCTCTTTCTCTGTCTTTTTCTCTCTCCTCTTCCTCTCTCCCTCTCCTTTCTTTGTCTCCCCCTCATTCTCTCTCTCCTTTTCTGTCTCCCTCTCTCTCCCCCTCCCCCTCATATCTTTCGCTCTCTCCCTTCCCTCCCTCTCCTCTCTATCTCCCCTTCCCCCACTTTCTCTTTCCTCCCTCTCAACCCCCTTTCTTTCTCTTTCTCTCTGTGCCTCTTCTCCTTCCTCTCCTTCTGCCCTCTCTTCCTCTCTCTTTCACTCTCTTTTTCCCTTCCATTTCTCCTTTTCCTCTATCTAACCCTCCCTCTTCCTCTCTTTCTCTCTCCCTCCCCCTTCCCTCCCTCTCCCTCCTCTCCCTCACTTTCTCTCTCTCTGCCTCTTCGTCTTCCTCTCCCTCTGTCCTCCCCTTCCCTCTATCACCCTCCCTCTTCCTCTCTCTCTCCCTCCCTCTTTCTCTCTTTCCCTCTCCCTACCCTCTCCCTCCCTCATCCCCATCTCCCTCACTTTCTCTCACTCTGCCCCTTCTTCCTCCTCTCCCTCTGTCCTCCCCTTCCTCTCTCACCTTCCCTATTCCTCTCTTTCTCTCTCCCTCCCCTCTTCCCTCCCTCTCCCTCCCCACCCTCACTTTCTCTCTTTCTGCCTCTTCTTCCTCCTCTCCCTTTGCTCTCCCCTTCCCTCTTTCACCCTCCCTTTTCCTCTCTCTCTCTCTTCCTCCCCTCTTCCCTCCCTCTTCCCCCTCTCTCTCACTTTCTCTCGCTCTGCCCTCCCCCCCTCACCCATTGCCACTTGTAGCCAAGTTCTTTGGACTCTGAAGTTCTTACCGGACCAGGTGGAAAATGGCCTCAAAGAGACTATCTGGGCTCAAGAGCATCTCCCAGCATCCCAGCGTCCCCAACTCTTTGTATTCCTCTTCATATCCGGCAGCCAGGATGAGATTTTTAATCGCCTGCACTGCCATGCTAAATCAAAGGAAGGGAGAAGAGTTGGTGCCAATGCTTCGGCTGATGCCCCCTGCAAAGGCCAGGCTTCTCCTGACGCCAACCGGCCTCCCGCCGCCCTTCAGGAGAGCTCCAGCTTTCACTTGGCGGCTTGTGCAGCAACCACAAAACACAACAGCAAATCAGCCTCCCTTTATTTCTTCCCCCTCCAGTGATATCCAGTAGGATCCAGATTGGTCCCAGGAGATTCCTTACCTCAAGAGGTTGGTCTGTTGTGAAAAGTCTATGACTCTGCTGGACCTCCTGGATCCACTCTTGCTGGCTCCCAGGAGGAAGTACAGCTGCGTGACCAGGGCGAGGAGCAGGTTGGAGAATTTGTGGTCGAGGAGCTCAGCAGCGTTCGGGAGGGACAGGAGGAAACAGAGGGCGTTGGTGGCCTAGAAACGGGATGAAGGGAGAGTCAACTTGGGCTCCCCAGGTTACTTAGATTCATCACCTTCTTCCTCTTCCCCAGAATCCCTTGCGGGGTGGAGTCTGTTCCAACTGAACGGAGCTGAGGGTTTACTGGCCAGATGCCCTTCCTGTTGCCAATGAGGAGTTTTGTTCGGCAGATACATTCTCATTGAGCCCAGGAAGAGAAACATCTGCCTCCACCTAAAAAGAAGGGGGGGCTTATGCCAAATGATGCTCCAATTTTAGCCCCAGCAATTTCCCCACTGCCTCCCTCTCCCCTTCCCTTAGGTGTTCCCCACCTCTAGATCCAAGGGAAAGAGAGCCACCAGTGGAGGGCTTACCGCAATGGGCATGAAGGACTTGCTGTTCCTCCTTGCGAGGGCTTCGGTGCTGGGGTCTTGGTCCTGAAGCCTTTTCATGAGGGGCTTCATGATCTTGAGGTTGGCATAAGGGTCTGCAGCCAGCGCCCCCCAAATCTCCCTGGCACTTCTGCGGAGGGGGAGAAACAGATTGGGAGGGAATCAGATCCTTTCCCCATTTCGGAAGAGACAGCCAATCCAGAGAGTTGAACCCCCCAACAGAAGGAAGGATTGGAAAACCAAAGGCCAAATGAACAGCTGTCATGCCAGAAAAAAATCTCTATATACACAGGTAGTTCTCGACTGCCATTCAAAGGAACAATGGCATTGAAAAAAGTGACTTATTCCCAGTTTTCAAACTTTCCAGCATCTTCAGGATTATCTGACCAAAATTCAGACTCCTGGACAACTGGTTCAGATTTATGACTATCCCAAAGTCAAGTGATCACATTTTGTGACCTTCTAACAAGCACATTCAATAGGGAAGTCAGATTCACTTAACGACCATGTTTCCCTCTTGACAACTGCAGTGATTCACTTAACAAATATGACAAGAAAAGTCATAAAATATATTTCAAAGTTCATTCCCATCTCGACCCTCATCTGATGTGACCTCCCCACTAGAAGACTTCATCTGTGACGCACCCATGGCCCATCAAAACATCCATCAAGACCCTTACCTGACACGACCTTTACTGATCTCCCCATAACAAGACCCATCACAAGATCCTCACCTGACACGACCCTCAATCTGAGGTGATCTCCCCATCACAAGACCCTCACTTGATATGATCCAACCTGACATGACCTCTCCATCACAAGACCCTCACTTGATATGACCCTCACTTGGTCCATCAGAAGACCCATCACAAGATCCTCACTTGATATGGTCCACACCTGACATGACCTCCACATCACAAGACCCATCCCAAGCTCCTCACCTGACATAACCCTCAATCTGAGGTGACCTCCCCATCACAAGACCCTCACTTGATATGACTCTCACCTGGTCCATCAGAAGACCCATCACAAGATCCTCACTGACAAGACCCTCAATATGAGGTGATCTCCCCATCACAAGGCCCTCACTTGATATGACTCTCACCTGAGAGAACCCACACTTGATGTGACCTTTCCATCACAAGACCTACTGACCACACCAAGCCCTTACAGGCAGAAGATCACCAGCACTAGCGTTCCTTAAACTCCATTGAAGATGTTACCTTGCCTGGTAACAAAACATTTGGAAACCAAAGCAGAAGCTTAGAGAACCAACCTCCACCCTCTTCCTCCACCTGAGCTGCAGAGATTTGCCCCATCACAAAGGAGTGAGAGTCTCTGAGGAATCCAAGACAACAGGAGGTCCATCTCCTTGAAGTTCTTCTTACCCATCACAGCCAATGGAGGATTCCAGCAATATGTCCACAACTCGGTTGACCCTCTTGGAGGCCAAGTGACATACAGACTTGAGGGTGAGGTCTTTCGTTTCTGGGTGGGTAATCTTCGGGAGACGGTGGTAGATCTCCTTTAATATCATGGATAGCTATGGCAAAAGAGAGATTGGAGGATGAGATCCAGTGTTGGTCTCCATTGGAGATGCAGTAGGGATGATAACTCCCACTCATTGGGTAAAATAAATTGGCCCCCACAATATCAACGTTTGCCCTACATTTTTTTTAAAAAAACTCCTGATTTGTCCAGCTCCCTGTGATATTTTATTTATTGGTTTATTTTAGGAGATTTATATTGCTGCCTATTCGCACATGGCGACTGAAGGCAGCTGACAAAGCCATAAAAACATCTGGAGCCTTCACCACTGCCACACTGGCTCATCAAAGGTTATTTCTCATGAAAACAATATGGCTCCTTTGCTTTGCCCTTACCTTCTTCTGGGAGGTTTGGACAACTTTCTCAACAACCCTAAGATCGCTCAGTGGCCTCCCATCCAGCCTTAGCCTTCTTAAAACCAGCAGAAGTGTCACCACTGAGCCAACAAGGTCTCAGCCATTCTTGTCTTTGTTTTCTACAAAATCTCCTACGTCCCTTTTGCTCCAAACCCTGCAATGTTCTTACTTCCTCCATATCCATGCCACACTCCTCCAGGATGGCGTTGAGGAGCAACCCTGCGGACTGAGAGATGTTCTTGTCCACGTGCGTCAAATTCTCCAGGGCTTCCAAGATCAGCTTTGTTAGCTGCAACGGGCTGAGGTGCTCCCCAAAGGCCTATCGGAGAGAAGGAAAGGAGACCATGCAGAGATGCCTTAGAGCTTTGACGCCCTTCTCTTGAGACTTTGACCCAGATTGGGGGACGGCACACCGTGTAGAGATGCAGCCTTATTCCATGTCCTCCATCAGGTGGGATTCGGATGGGGTCAAAGAAGCCAACATGTCAGCTGCCCTTTCTTCCTCCTAGGCATTGGGGGCAGGGATACCCAAAGCCCGGTCTTGGGAGGATGCCGTCCCCACTGTGAGATTGACTCCTTTGAGGCTCTCCAGGTCAGGAGGAGGAGCAAAAGGAAGCCAGGCCAAAGGCTGATCCAAAACATACCTTGGCCATTTTGGAGATGTTGTTGTGGAAGATCCCAGAGCCCGAAACAAAAAAATCCTCCCTCAGCCAATGTACGATGTTCCCCTTTTCGTTCTTCTGTTTCTTCTCCATTTCTTTCGCTTGGGAGGGAGGGGAAAAAACCACAAGGTCAGATTTTGGCCTTCGGAACCTGGGAACTTCCTTCATCTGACGGCCGGTTTAGTCATTGCAAGAGAAGAGAAGATCTGGAGCTCAGGGTCAACCAGAGGGGTCCCTGGTGCTCTCTGACCTGGGGGGTTTCCTTGCAGGTGTTTCATTGCCCAACTAGGGAACGTCATCAGGGGGGATGACCATCAATAATTATGGAAGCACAGAGAAAAGATCCCCCCTTCAAGTACTGATGACCTTACTTAGTTGGGTCATGAAATGTCAAGAAGAAAACCACCAAGCTCAGAGAGCACCAAGGGCCCCACAGTCCTTCTCCTCCTCTAACACTTTTCCCTCTCTCTTCCCTACTTTCTCATTACCTCCACCTCCCCTCCTTCTCATCTTCCTCCCCCTACTCTCTCCTCCCCTCCCTCTCTCCCTCTCTTCCTCTCTCTCCCCTCCCTTCTCATCTCCTCCTCCACTTGCTGCTCCTCCTCCTCCCCCTCCTCTCTGTCCCCCTTTCTCCCTCTTTCTCTCCTCCTCCTCCTTGCTCCTATTCTCTCTCTTCATTGCTCCTTGTCTCTCTCTCCTATCTCCTCCTCTTCCTCCTCCTTTTCCTCCTTCTCCTCCCTGTCTCCCTTTCTCCCTCTCCTCCTCCTCCTCACTCCCTGCCTCTCTCTTCATTGCTCCTTCTTCCCCCTCCTCTTCCTCCTCCCTAGCTGACTCACAACGTGAGAATCGCCTTTTTAAAAGGACCCCTGGCCCTGAAAAATGCCAATATCAACTGCCAATTCCCGGCATCTCTGCCAAGCCCAACGACCCAACGTTTCTTGGCTAAGCCACAGGCAGTGCCACCCAATGCTCTCCTGGTCAGGGTGCATCCCTGTTCTTCTTGCAGCAAGTCAACCCTTGGAGTCCAAAGTTCTCACCCATTTTGCTCATGAGGAGGTGGTACAGGTGGTAGGCAGCCTCTGCAGACGTCTGGCCAACTTCTGGGCTGGTGTCGCCAATGTGCAGGGCCAGCAAAGCCACCAGCTGCCCCAGCAAAGAGAAGTCAGCCGTGGTCTAAAGAAAGGAAGGGGAAAGGAGGGGAAAGAGGAGAGAGAAGGGGAGGGGGCTCATGAAGCTTTCAGCCGGCTGAAAACAGGGAATAAGAACCACAGAACCACAGAATCTTAGATACACAGAATGATAGAATCATAGAATTATCAAATATTTGAATCTTAGAATCTTTGAATCACAGAATCTGAGAATTACAGAATCTCAAAATCTTTGAATCACAGATCCTGAGAATTACAGAATGTCAGAATCTTTGAATCACAGAACCTGAGAATTACAGAATCTCAGAATCTTTGAATCACAGAATCTGAGAATTACAGAATCTCAGAATCTTTGAATCACAGAACCTGAGAATTACAGAATCTCAGTATCACAGCATGACAGAACCCCAGTTGCTGGAAGGGACCGTGGAGGTCTTCTCCTCCAACCCTCTGCTCAAGCAGAGATCCTTGTATCCTCCTGGTCACATCCCAGTGGTGCTTTTCCCAAAAGGTGGCTGGCCTTTCTTGCGGGTTTTCCTTTCTTTGAAAACATTTTGCTTCTCATCCCAAGGGAGACTTACGTCGAAATTGACATTGTCCGAAACGAACTTGAGGAGGTGCTTGGTGCTCTTGAGGGCCCTCTCTCTCTCATGGCTGTTGGGAGAGTCGATCCAGGGATTTATGTCCTGCCAGGGGAAACGAAGGAGAAGAAGGAAAGGAGGAATGGGTCATTCCCAGTTGGAAGACCCACAGACTCCACAGGGGGACAGAAGGGCCAAATCCAGCCTGAACATCTGGCTGACTGGGTGACCCACCCCAAGAAAGGATCTCTCTTTACCATCAGGATCTCCTGCAGGGCATCCAAATTGGGAGCCTCGGATAGCAATCCGGTCAACATGTTGTTGCAGGCAGTGGCTGTCTGATGATAGAAATCCTAAAAAAAGGAGAAAATGTCAGAAGGAAAGAGGGGCGTCAAGGAAGGAACGGCCCCTGAAAGAGGCAGAAATCCAGGGGTGGGGAACTGATGGCCCTTTTACGACTGGGGCAATGCAGCTCCCAACCTTCCTGAGCCATCCATGGAATTCTGGGAGTTGAAGTCCAGAAGTCTACAGTAAATGGAGTGGCCAACCTTGCAGGGCTGGTCTTTCCGTGACCCGACAAAAGCGCAAACGTCATAAGTGTGCCGACAAAACCGCGGCGCTAAAACCGTGATGTCAAAAGCGCGTCGACAACAGCGCGCCGACAACAGTGCACCGACAGAAGCGCGATTTAAGTTAAGGTAAGGTTTAGGGTTAGGTTTAGGGTTAGGTTTAGGGTTAGGTTTAGGGTTAGGTTTAGGGTTAGGTTTAGGGTTAGGTTTAGGGTTAGGTTTAGGGTTAGGTTTAGGGTTAGGGTTAGGGTTAGGGTTAGGTTTTGGGTTAGGTTACAGCGCGCTTCTGTCGGCGCGCTGTTGTTGGTGCCCTTCAGGGCTCATTCGTCGCTCCTTCGTCGCGCGGTTTTGTCACTGCGGTTTTGTCACCGCGGTTTTGTCACCGCGGTTTTGTCACCGTGGTTTAGTGAGGCTTTTGTCGTTCGCGCATTTGTGGTGGAACCGGTCTTTCTTCCAGAGGGGGAAGAAATGCTTTCTCTGCTGAACTTGAGGAACAAAAGGACTTCCTTCCTTTTTGAGTTCAGAACAGAATGACTAAAAAGTTGAATGTCTTCCTTAACAGTTCTAGGAGATTCAAATACAGGCAGTCCTCATCTTATGACCACAATTGAGCCCAAAATGTCTATTGCTAAGTGAGACATTAGTGAAGTGAATTTTGTCCTTGTTTTATGACCTTTCTTGCCACAGTGGTTAAGTGAATCACTTTGGTTGTTAAATTGGTCACACAGTTGTTAAGTGAATCCAGCTTCCCTATTTCCTAATCAGAAGGTCACAGTAGGAGGGGTCACGTGACCCTAGAATACTCCGACCGTCATAAATCTGATTTGGTTGCTAAGCATGTGAATTCTGAGGGTTATCTGAGACTACCTAGGAATCAGTGGTGGGTTTCAAAAAAAATTTCGAACCTACTCTGTGGGTGTGGCCTCCTTTGTGGGAGTGGCTTGCCGGCCATGTGACCTGGTGGGAGTAGCTTGCTGGCCATGTGTTTTCTCTCTCTCTCTCTCTCTCTTTCCTTCCTTTTGTCTCTCTGTCCCCCTTTTTTTTTCTTTAATCCCTCTCACTTTTTCTTTCTTTTTTATTTATTTATTTCTTCCTTTCTTTCTCTTTCTTTCTCTCTCTCTCTCTCTCTCCCTCTCTCTCTCTCTCTGTGTGTGTGTGTGTGAGTGTTGGGTTTCAAAAAAATTTGGAACCTCTTCTGTAGGTGTGGCCTGCTTTCCGGGTCCACTGGTGGAATCTCTTCTAAACGGTTTGGTGGATTTGACGAACCGGTTCTACGGAACTGGTGCGAACTGGTAAGAACCCACCTCTGCTAAGAATCATAGCTAGTGCCTGCAGACCATGGTTGCTCTGCCCCACCATGGCCCTTCTTTTGTTGGGAGGCAAAGGGAGGAGATGGGAATTGGTCTTGAGAAGATCCTTCAACCAGAAGATAAAAGAGAAGTGGAGGAAGAGAGAAAAGATGGGGAGGAAAACCCCCTGGAGATGTTTAGGGCTTCAAAATAGGGACTCCTGGGATCCAGAAACGTAGAACGAGAAGGGGAAGCAGACTTTCAAGACCAAAGAGGAAGGGACAAGCCAAAGGGACCTTTCGCTCAAGGGATGGATCCAGGACTGTTGAGGAGATCGGGAATCCTGTTCACTGCATCCTTCTTTCCAGGTGGATCCCCTATTGCTTTGCTCCATCTGGACTGCTCACCTGAGGTTGAGATGATGGGGGTTGGCTACCTGTTTTCACTGTGGACACCTTGATAGTTGGCAATGAAAACACCTTCCAGATGCTTTGGTTGACCACTTTAGACCTCACCTCAGAGGTCAAGGAGGGCTTCATACAGCTGATGAAAAACAAGAAAAGAGGAGGGAGGTGTGAGGAGATCCTAGACTCAGGGGGCTAAAAGGGACCTTGGAGATCTTCTACTCCAACTCTTGCTTGATAGTCCTTAAACCATCCCAGTCATATGCTTGTCCTCTCTTTTCCTGAAAACCTCAAGTGATGGAGAGCACACAACATCTGGAGGCAAACCCTTCCACTGATTGATTGTTCTCAGTGTAAAGAATTTTCTCCTGGATCTATCTATCTATCTATCTATCTATCTATCTATCTATCTATCTATCTATCTATCTATCTATCTATCATCTACCTATCTACCTATCTACCTATCTACCTATCTACCTATCTACCTATCATCTATCTCTCTCTCTCTCTCTCTCTCTCTCTCTCTCTCTCTCTATCTCTCTCTCCCTCCCTCCCTCTCCATCCATCCATCCATCCTTCCACCCACCCCCCACAGCCCTGATGTGTCCTTCTATGGAAAGTTATCACCCCGCCCTCTCGCAGAAAGATGAAATATCCTAGGAAATATTGAAAAGGCAGAATATTTCCCTGGATGTGAAAAGGAAGAGAGAATAGCTCCCTGCAGCTTCCTGCCCCCACTCCCTTTGTCAATGGGCCATTGAGATGACCAAGCTAGTCCCTTTACATAATAAAGAATCCTCCCCTTCAGCTCCAGGTGATGGGATTAAGGCATGATGATACTGGCCCTTTACTCAACTGACCACATGGCATCTGAGAACTCAACCAAACCTGGATTCAAAGTGCAGCCTAGAGAGTTGCCCCTGCATGGCCCCATGGGAGTCTGACAACCAATCAGAATACATTTCTTACACAGGAACAGGAAACAGAGAGGTGGGACTGAACAGGGTATAAAAAGCCTAGCAAGCCCCTCCTTCAGCCCTTCAATTCTTCTTCTCCACCAACATTGAAGCATGCGATCACCTTTTCTGTTCAGGGCTCAAGCCATGTGATCCTGTCCACCATTAAAACCATCTTTCCAAGCAGCCTCCGTGTCTCCAGTGTCTTTTCCCCCACTTGGAGCCGAACCCAGATGGACATTTCTTCCAACACATCAATGAAATGGAGTTTGAACTCCTGCTCTCCTGGATCTATCTATCTATCCCTCCCTCCCTCCCCCCTCCCTCCCTCTCTCTCTCCATCCATCGAACCATCCATCCACCCAACCACCACAGCCCTGATGTGTTCCTCAATGAAATGGAGTTTGACCCCCCCCCCCCCGCTCTAGAGCACGGGGATTTTCCACGGAAATCCCATCACTTGGTGCAACTCCAAGTTCCTCCCCAGCTGGTGGGAAGATGAGTGTGGTGCAGGTACGTACCTCATGCAGGTGATGGTGACGATGGCTTGATGGAGAATTATGACAGAAAAAGGTCTCACAGGCTCATCTTCAATGACTTCCTGAAAGGAGAAGGAAGGACATATAAGGAAGCTCCTGAGATGTGGCCACCATCCAGCTGGCACTATTCCCATCTCTACGCCTTTCCTGGTTGACACGGGAAGTCCTCAACTTACAACTGCTCGCTTAGCCACCATTTAAAGTTATGATGGATCTCTCCAGGATCCCTCTTAGAACTAAGGGGAAATTTCCATTTCCAAATAGCCATTTGTCTGAAGTGGTGTAGGGTTTCCTGGCTGGACTAGAGGACCTCCAAGGTCCCTTCCAACTTTGTTCTTCTAATTCTAACACCCAAGGACTATTTATGACCCAGATTTGAAGTTCTGAGAGGCTCTTCTTCCTCAGGGATCAGAGGATCATATTTTGGTCGCTTGGCAACCAGCCTGCATTGATGGTAGTTTGCAGTGTCTCCTGACCATGGTTTAAGTCAGGGATGGGTAACTAGGGCCTCACTACGACCTGTGAACTTCAACTCCCAGAATCCTTGAAGGCCGGAGAATTCTGGGAGTTGAATCCACCGTTCTTAATGTTATACAATTTCGCCCTCTGCCCATCTGGACATTGGCTGTGTAGTTTCTTCTAGAAAGTTTCAATGCCTTTTTTTCCTTCTTTCTTCCCCTAATTTCCCATTTCTATTTTTCATTCAAGTTTATATATTAAATATTTGTTTGTCTGTCTGTCTCTCTCTCTTTGTCTCTCTCTCACTATCCATCCATACATCCATACATTCATACATCCATATCTATCTATCTATCTATCTATCTATCTATCTATCTATCTATCTATCTATCTATCTTCTATCTATCTATCTATCTATCTATCTATCTATCTATCTATCTATCTATCTATCTATCTACCTACCTACCTACCTACCTACCTACCTACCTACCTACCTATCTATCTATCATCTACCTACCTACCTACCTACCTACCTACCTACCATCTATCTATCTATCTATCTATCTATCTATCTATCTATCTATCTATCTATCTATCTATCTATCTATCTATCTATCTGTTGTGGCCCAGCAGGAGCCGTTGGAGCTGCCACCAGACTCTGACAGCGAGGGGCCAGATGAGTCGGCTCTGGAGGATGTGGTGGACCCTGGACAAGGTTCCAACTCCAAGCAGGGCGCAGAGAAGCTGGTTGGCCACCAGGAGGCGCCTGAGCCTTGGACCAGTGGGGAGGAAACAAGGGAGAGTGAGCCTGAGGTCAGCAGTGAGTTGTTCCTGGATGCTCGGCACCGAAGAGCTACTAGGTGTCAGGAACACTTGCGCAGTTACAGGAGGTGATTGCACACAGCTGGTGGTCATTAGGCTCCTCTCCAGACTACAAAAAGGACTGCTTGTGCACACGCCCCTCTTGCAGAAGTTAACGCATTGACTAAAAGTTGGAGAACTTTTGTAACTAGATCGGCAGGCTGGATTGCTGCCAAGGTTTGTCTGAGTTGCTGCCAGGGTCCTTATCTGTTGTTATGCTTGGCTTTCAGCCACCAAGGTTTTGGTGTCTTGCTAATAAAGTACATTCCAGTTAAGTTTGTCTCGGCATTTGTTACTGGATGGAGGAGGGGGTCAGAACTCTATCTATCTATCTATCTATCTATCTATCTATCTATCTATCTATCTATCTATCTATCTATCTATCTATCTATGGTATCTATCTATCTATCTATCTATCTATCTATCTATCTATCTATCTATCTATCTATCTATCTATCTATCATCTATTTTTCTGTCTGTCTGTCTGTCTGTCTTTGGATATAAAAATAAATACTAATAATAAAAACAAAGGAGATCCCAAATTCACTTAAGAACCCTGTAACTAATTTAACGGCAGTGATTCAGCTAACAACGGAGGAAAGAGAAGTCATACAATGGGGCAGAATTCACTTAACAGCTGTCCCACTTAGCAACAGAATCGTTTGGGGCCCAATTGATTGGAACTCAATTCAGTTCAAATTCTCTTTCAAACTTAAATGCGCCCAGGAGCACCTGCCCCCCCTCCCCACTTACGATGATCTTGGTGGCCAATTCCTGTTTGTGGGGTAGATGGAGGTCTTGCCTCCTGCTGAAGGTAGCCGCTTTGGTGATCATGATGATGGACCTCATGAAGGCTTTCTTCAGGCCTTCGTCCTGGGAAACCCAAGTGGGAAGAGGGTGAGGTGAGAAGACACCAGGAGGAAGAGGGGGCATCTATTTATTTCAATCTTTACGTAGCCGACCGTCTTTTCTTGAACTCCGGGGGGCTCCCAATCAAAATACCCCCTGGACATTCTGGGTTCTAGTCCAGCCTTAGGCATGAGAGGCAGCTGAGAGACTTTGGGCCAATCACCAAAAGATGGAGAGTTCTAGTCCCGCCTTAGGCAGGAGAGGCAGCTGAGAGACTTAGGGCCAATCAACAAGAGATGGAGAGTTCTAGTCCCACTATAGCCATGAAAGTCAACTGTCTGAGCCAATCACCAGCAGACTGTGAGTTTTAGTCCCACCTTCAGCATGAGAGCCAGCTGGGTGAGTCCACATCTGGCCCAGTTCTTCTCTCTCAATCCAACACACATCACAGGGTTGTTGTGATCATGTGAAAAGGAAGAAAGAGGATAATGTGCTGCCTTGAGTGTAATGAATGTGATATGACCATAGATAAAGAAACCACTAGCATTTCATCATCTCCAGGGCAATTGGAACAGGAAGCAGATCTGAATGAGAGGCATAACTGGGAGCTGGAGGTCGCCTGTTGAACCCAGATTCTCCCCAGCAACCTCTAAGAACTGCAGTCAGGTTGTCCTTGTTCACCAAAAGGGGATATTTTTAGCTCAGGGTTGAACTGTGGAGCCCTTGGTGCTCCCTGAGCTTGGTTGGTTTTTACAGATGTTTCTTATATTTTTTCACCATCAATTGAAATCCAGATAAGCAGGGATTAACCCCAGACAAACAAGGCAGCAGTAAACAACAGATCAAGGAACTAACAAGAGGAAAGCAACAGTTCTGCCAGCACTGACATGAGGGGGGAAACCAGCCTACCTTGTTCATGGTGGAGTACTGGACGAGAATTTCGGACACGATGGGTTTGATGAAAACACCCAGGTCTTCAGGGGAGGCTCCCTGGGCTGCTTGTCCATAGCAGAGGATTAATGTTGTCCTAATCCTTGTCTCAGACACATATTGTGGGTCCTGCCAGGACAAAAATGAGGGGGGTCAAACTCTCTTCCAAAGCACCAGAAGACAAGAAGTCATGGATGGAAGCAGATGGAGATTCTTAGTCATCCAGGTCATGGTTGTCCCAAAGGGGCTTTTTCCAAAGGCAACTGGACTTGATTTTTTCCTTGAAGAGGTTTCGCTTCTCATCCAAGAGGCTTCTTCAGTTCTGACTTCGGTCAAAACAAAAGAAGCTTCCTGGATGAGAAGCGAAATGTCTTCAAGGATAAACTAAGTCCAATCCCTTTGAAAAAGCACCTTTGAGTCTACTTGAGACGTTTGTTGGGCAATTCATGATCTTCTCTAGACTTATAAAATGGTCCTCCAGGAGATGGAGGTGGAGAATTTCCAGCCCCACCTACAATCTCAGCGCTGGTCTCAGGTCTTTGAAATATATGACCAGTCTGAAGAGAGCAGATGGCCTGGAGCATCCGTCCTTCTAAACATCTAGGACTTTCCTTCCCAGAATCCCCCAGCCTTCTTCTCTACTGAGTTTTGAACCTTGGAACCCCATCCCTGGTCTTACCTCATGGGAGCCTTCCAAGAGAGATGGTCTCTTGGGCTGTGCGATGTTACCGACCTCCCTGAGGACCAAGAGACCTTCTGGAAGATGATGGAATGCAGCAAAGTGGATGCTCTCCGAGACTCCCTAGGCAAAGCGATGCTTGTGAATTAGGACATTTGCATTTTCTTTTTTTAATCATCATCCTCCTCCTCCTCCTCCTCCTCCTCCTCCTCCTCCTCCTCCTCCTCCTCCTCCTCCTCCTCCTTGCAAGCCCCAGGCCTTTCTACCACTGATGAAATTACCTAACTGGGTAATAAAATGTCTGCAAGAAAGCAACCAAGCTCAGAGAGCACCAAGGATCCCACAAAGTTGGAGGTCTCAGCCCCCAGAGGCAGCCCACTCCCACGCACCTCTCTGTCTGTCTCATCTTCAAATGAGATTGCCAGAAGCTTCTTGAGGTGATCTTTCACAAGGTCCTTCTCCTTGGTATTTCTCAATTTTAAGCCGTAATATTTGTACAGATTTATCTGAAGGTTGGAAAAAGAGTTTGTGAGTCTGAGGGAGCTCCACCCATCATCCAGGAAAAGGAAGCATAGGACAAAGGATGATCAGAAAAGGAGCAAATGTGGTCAAGCACAGAGCCATTTTCAACTAAGCATGGCTTACTCGCCATGGTCAAATCTGCAGGGAACAAGAGTTGCACTAATAGCAGTGTTCCAATATCTCAGGGGTGGCCCCAAAGAAGAGGGAGTCAACCTATTCTCCAAGGGACCAGAAGTCAAGACGAGAAGCAACTGATGAAAACTTATCAAGGAGAGAACCAACCTAGAACTAAGTAGAAACTTCTTAGTGGAAGATCTTAGTAGAAGACCTCCGATGTCCCTTCCAACTCTCTTATTATGTTATTCTGTGACTAATAAAGGTGTGAGCCAACCAGAACTAAGTAGAAACTTCCTAACAGTTAGAACAATTAACCAGTAGAACAGTTTGCCTCCAGAAGTTGTGAGTGCTGCATCACTTAACGGTTTTAAGATGAGATTGGACAACTATTTGCTAAAATGGAAAAGGGTTTTCTGCTTGAGCAAGGGGTTGGACTAGAAGATCTCCAAGGCCCCCTTCCAAGTCTGTAATTCTAATATTCATTTGTCTGTCTACTATCAAAGAAATGGGGAATATTAGCATCAAAGAAAGGATGCCAAAGGAGAGACAAAATGAAACGACAAACATTTATAGAACGTAATAAAACAAATGTAATAAAACGTTTTATTATCTTTCAAGTCAAAATGTTGTCTTCTCTCCAATAGCTAGTGATAGAACTTCCAAAAGGCACCTGTATAAACAACTTGTGCTCTTCCAACTATCACTCTCAATAAACAAGCTGAAAGAACCTTGAATCTTAAGTGATCAAAGAGAAAAAAGAAAAAGCAATGTATCCAGCCTCCAGTCTCTAAGTGGCAGCATAACTGCTTTTCCTCCTGTTGTTACAACCCTCTTTATAATCCTTCTTATTTTCTTCTTTATATTCCAAGCTTAAGAAAGAAAAAACCCCTGGAGCTGACATCGCGACGGCACGACGTGCGATCTTGGTGTTTCAAGATCGCAGTCGAATTCCTGCCACTGGACGGTCCTTTTGGACCTAAACTGTCCTGCAGAGACTGTGATTGAGAAGGCACCTCCTGCTGATCTCAGGGACATCTCAAAGTCCCTGAAAGATCCAGGAATAGCCTTTTTTTCCAGTGACAGAAAAGCAGCTAAGGAAGCTGCTGAAGTTGGGACAGCTCCGGAACGGGAAGAAAGCAGAAAGAGAAAGTGTGTCGAATTGGTGAGGAAATTTTATTATTAGAGGAAGAGACTACCCAAGAAAAAAGATTAAGTTAAGATTGAAGACAAAAGACTGTAGGCGGCGAGATTGATCTGCATTGAACTTAGTGCATTATCCAGTTTCTAATTTCTTTTTTTTTCTTTTGCAAATCAATAGGCTCCCTATTTTTTAAACTAAATGGATTAATTTTTTCTTCTTCTTTTTTCACTTTTGCTTACACCTATGGATTAAAATTTTTCTTTTTTTATAATGCTTGATTTGATTGATTGGATTGTTTTTGATCTTCATTTAAGGTTTTGTTTTCTTTCTTAAGCTTGGAATATAAAGAAGAAAATAAGGATTATAAAGAGGGTTGTAACAACAGGAGGAAAAGCAGTTACGCTGCCATTTAAAGGCTGGAGGCTGGATAAATTCTTTTTTCTTCTTTCTCTTTGATCACTATTGGAGGGAAGACAACATTTTGACTTAAAAGATAATAAATGAACCTGTTTGAAGTTTGTTAAAATAGCCTTGAACCCTATAGTGGCAGTATCTGAAAAATTGAAAGAATGGCCCAGCAGGAAAAAGAAACTGTAATATTGCAAATGGTTATGTTTGAAATTCAAAATCTATTAGTTGTGACAGAGAGAATTGAAGAGATTGGAGAATATGGAATACAAATAGAAAAATCTGATGGAGAAACTGAGGATGTTTAGCAAATGAAGAAAGTGAAGGACAGAATTCGAAAGATGGAAGGAAAAAATGAGCAAAGAGATAAGAAAACTGTGGATACTGACAACAAAGTGAGCATGGTTGGTAATGGCAAGAGCGGAATATGGAAAGGGGAGATGGATGGATTGGAACTCTACCCTAGACTTCAAAGCACAGAAGAAGAAAAGAGAGGAAAATCGATGGAAATAAGCAAGTTGTCCTTTTCTGACCTTTGTCTAAGACAACTGTCGTCCTAAAAGGGGAAAAGCTTAGCATATTTACCTTCTTTTTAGACAAGAAGTAGGAAGCGCTTTGTTGCCTTAACGGCTTCTGGCTGATGGGCTGCCATCCACACATTTTCCCCCTGGTGAATTTGTGGTCTACAGGAATCTGCTTTGACAAGGACAACAAGGACAACAAAAAAGAAGTTGTGAGGAAGTGAAGGAGCAGAGGAAGGAAGAGGTTTTTCTGTGTTTCCAAGGGGAGGGTTGGTCTCCCTTCTGGCTCAGGGTGCATCGGATCATTGATTCGACTTTTCTAGCTGGGACAGACACGAAGCCCCCTAAGAAGGACCATCCAGATTGCATCAGCTGGAGCCAAGGGAGCTTTTGAGAGGAACGGAGGGAAAAGCTCTGCCACAAATGGTGAGATGAAGAGCTTGGATTTTCTTCTTCTGTCTGGAATGGCCAGGAAACAACCTGTCTCCAGAGGTTGGTCGTCCTTGATTTATCAACATCTAAAATCTGTGAAATTGCTTAGTTGGGGAATGTGACTGATGACCCACCTTGGGGGGGGGGGGAAACAGGGTCAGATCTAACACGCAAAATGTGAGGTCGGAGTTGGCTCCAATTGGATGGGGTGGATATGAAGCTCCTAATAAACAACTGGATTTCTTTTGAAGGTTGGGTTGAGGCTCATGATTAATTTGGGCATCCCTCACATAGGGAACATTGTCAATAGTACAAGGGAGTACAAGGTTTTCAGAGTGGAGGAGAAGAAGGGTTTTCCTGCAGACGTTTCATGGCCCAACTAGGAAACATAATAAACACAGCTAGAAGGGAGTGAAGTTTGCTCTCTGTTTATACACAGTGGCTTGCCCCAAATAAGCAGGGAGCAAACATCACACTCACCAGCACTGATGATGTAGTTGGGTCATGTAATGTGTGTAACTAAAGAACCCAGTTCAGAGAGCACCAAGGGCCCCATCTTCTTCTTCCTAGCATATTCCCACAGGTTCAGGGTCCAGTTTTTGGATCATTGAGGGCCACTTTGCTCCGTCACCTGCATCGCCTGGGAGAAGGCCTGTGGCTTCCATATCTTTGTTGATGGCCTCTTGCCATCCCTGTTTTGGATGCCCACAAGGTCACCAGTCATTGACTTTTAGTTGGTAGGCAGCCTTGGCCACGGTGGAAGGTGCTGCTCTCTTGACGTGTCCTTATCAGCGGAGTCGGACTTCTCTCATCTTCTCTTCTTTGTGGTCAAATGGTGTCATGTGTGATGTGGTCAGGAAGGGAGGTGCCCTATATACAATGGAGCCTTCACATTTCCATGGTAAGGAGAGAGCTTTTGTTCCCTCCTGTTGCTGCCCAGCATTCAGGGCCATACAGTGCAACAGGAGGATGGTGGTCTTGTAGATCTTAGATTCAAGACGGGTTGGCATCTGTGTGTCCCGTAACACATTAGTGAGTTCTCGCCAATGCATCCAGGCTGCATTCACCCTTGCTTGCACCTTGCCATTAATGTTCCCTTTTGTTGTGGCCCTCCAGTGGAGCTGGCAGCAGGGTGGGACAATGAGAAGGTTGGAGAAGAACATGGGTCAGTCCTGGGGACTGAGGGAAGCTCAGACGAGGGCTCAGGCATTCGGTCGGTTGGCTGTTTCAAGAGTGGAAAGTTCTTTTTGTGACTATAAGAGACTCTGTGCCAAGTGTTGCCTTGCCCTGTGTTTGGAAACTGATTATCTGGCAGCTCTCCAAGCGAGATAAGGTTCGTGTAGATAAATATTCCTCTGAAAGACTGTTTGCCAAGCCTGGCTGACTCTCAATGAAAGGAATTCACAGTTGTGACCAAGACTCTGCTTCTTGCTTTTTAAGGAAGCCTGGGTCAGAAGACCTTTGCCTTGGAGGTGGGATCCCAGATACCCCCAAATCTCCACCTTCTTTGGGTTTTTTCCATGGATAGGAAGTGTTCCAGGGCTGGTGACAGACGCTAAAGACCGCATTGTCCTGATGCTCAGGCGGAGTCCCAAATGGTTCAGGCGATCATTCCATGGTCCTTCCATGCTCCTCTCACCAAGGGCCCCATCGTTCAGCCACTTCTCCAGAACCACCTTTGTCAATTTTGGGGGTCAATTATCTCCATCGTGGCAGCTGTGGCTTCTGCAACCTCTCCACAAAGGACCTCCGGGCCCCCCACGACACAAACCCAGCTGCTTACCTGGGGAGAATGAAGATGTTCCAAGATGGTATCCAATATTTTTTTCTCCTCCATCGAGGCCAAGATTTTTTTGACCGACCTTCCTTTGAGCCACCACTTGGTCTCCCACAAGTACCGGAAGTGTTCATCCGAGAGTTCTGGGAAGGAGAGACAGGATGAGATCGAGGGGCAATTGGACAGGAGGGGCCTTCTTGAAGGGAAGAGGTTTAGGTTTAGGTTTATTAGATTTCTATAGCAATAGCAATAGCAATAGCAGTAGACTTATATACCGCTTAATAGGCCTTTCAGGCCTCTCTAAGCGGTTTACAGAGAGTCAGCATATTGCCCCAACAATCTGGGTCCTCATTTTACCCACCTCGGAAGGATGGAAGGCTGAGTCAACCCTGAGCCCGTGAGATTTGAACCGCTGACCTGCAGATCTAGCAGTAGCCTGCAGTGCTGCATTTAACCACTGCGCCACCTTGGCTCTTTTCCCAAGGACTGTGCAGTGTACAACATTAAAAAAACACATATTACAAAAGTTTAAAAAAAATTAAATAGAATATCCCGAACCCAATTAAAATTGACAATGACATTTTTTTTAAAAAAAAATGAATTAAAATTAACATGATCAATAATTTATTTGTTTTGTTCAGGCCAGGCTGGCTTACTGAAAAAGCCAAGTTTTTCGGGCGCGTCGGAAGGACCGGAGGGCGGGGATTATACGAAGCTCCGGGGGCAGTTCATTCCAGAGGGAAGGTGCTCCCACAGAGAAGGCTCTCCCCCTGGGGGTCGCTAGCTGACACTGTCTGGCCGATGGCACCCTGAGGAGGCCAACTCTGTGGGATCGCACTGGATGATGGGTGGCTACCGGTGGCAGTAGGTGGTCTCGCAGGTATCCTGGACCCAAGCCATGGAGCGCTTTAAAGGTCATAATTAATGTGACCCGACAAAAGGGCGAACGTCAAAACCGCACCCGACTAAACCATGTCGCTAAAAACCGCGATGTCATCAACGTGGCGACAACAGCGCGGAGACAACATCACGGAGACAGAAGGGCGCTTTACAATAGCGTGTCGACAGAAAGCCGATTTAACTTAAGGTAAGGGTTAGGTTTAGGTTTAGGGTTAGGTTTAGGGTTAGGGTTAGGGTTAGGGTTAGGGTTAGGGTTAGGGTTAGGGTTAGGGTTAGGGTTAGGGTTAGGTTTAGGGTTAGGTTTAGGGTTAGGTTTAGGGTTAGGTTAAGGGTTAGGTTAAGGGTTAGGTTTAGGGTTAGGTTAAGGGTTAGGTTTAGGGTTAGGTTAAGGGTTAGGTTAAGGGTTAGGTTTAGGTTAGGTTTAGGGTTAGGTTAAGGGTTAGGTTTAGCGTTACGTTAGGGTTACGTTTAGGGTTAGGGGTTAGGTTTAGGTTTAGGTTTAGTTTTACAGCGTGCTTCTGTCTCCGCGCTGTTGTCGGCGCGATTCAGCGCTCATATTCGTCAGAGCGCTTTAGAACGCGTGGTTTTATCACCGCGGTTTAGTCGGGCGCGGTTTTGTCATTCGCCCTTTTGTCGGTGAACCCATAATTAGTACCTTGAATTGGACCTGTAAGACAACCGGCAACCAGTGCAGGCTGCCTAAAAAGGGGTGTAACATGGGAGCACCTAGGTGCCCCAAGGATAACCCGCATAGCCGCATTCTGGACCAGCTGAAGCCTCCGGGTGCTCTTCAAGGGCAGCCCCATGTAGAGAGCGTTGCAGTAGTCCAGGCGAGAAAGGACGAGGGCATGAGTGACTGAGCACAGAGCATCCCGATCCAGGAAGGGGCGCAACTGACATACCAGGCGAACCTGGTAAAAGCCCCCCCCCTGGTCACGGCCGTCAGGTGTTCTTCTAAACTAAGCCGCGTACCCAGGAGGACGCCCCGATTGTGGGCCCTGTCTGAGGGGGCTAACTTTTCTCCCCCTGTCATCAAAGATGGAACAAGATGCACAAATCGGGATGACGGACACCACAGCCCACTCCGTCTTGGAGGGCTTGAGGGGAAAGGGGTGTGTAGGGGAGGGCCAGGCTGGGCCTGAGAGAGGGGTCAAACCAGGTCACAAGTCCTCGAGTCCCTGATCTTCACATCCTTAGACCAGTGTTTCTCAACCTAGGCAACTTGAAGATGTCCGGACTTTAACTCCCAGAATTCCCCAGCCAGCATTTGCTGGCTGGGGAATTCTGGGAGTTGAAGTCCGGACATCTTCAAGTTGCCTAGGTTGAGAAACACTGCCTTAGAAAACCCTCTGGAGAAGGAACAGAGAAATCAAGATATAAAACAGCATATAAAATTAGTCATGAAATATGAAGATTGATTTAGGGTGCCCATTTTTTAAAAAAAAAATGATAAGATTAAAGCATTGTGAAATTTCAAAGCAGCAAATAAAATCCCCAGAGCTGAGAGGGTCCTCCGCCATTTCTTCCCTGCCTGATGAAGGACAGTGGAAGGAGGTGGGTTTCGCTCATCTAGAGAAAAGAAGGGTGGTGGTGTGTTTGTGTGTGTTTGTGTGTGTGGTGTGTGTGTGTGTGACGTGAGAGGAGTCTTCCAGTATTTTAGGGGCTGGCACAAAGAGGAGGGGGTCCACATATTTTCCGAAGCACCTGAAGGCAGAAGAAGGAGCAACGGATGGAACTAATCAAGGGAGAGAAGGAACCTGGAATTAACGAGAAACTTCCAAACAGTGAGGACAACCAACCAGTGGAACAGCTTGCCACCAGAAATCTGATATGGTATAGAGACTCCCGCTTGAGCAGGAGGTTGGACTAGAAGACCTTCAAGGTCCCTCCTGGCTCTGGTCTGATATACAGATTGA